>NC_139703.1:14899396-15005042 GCF_964188405.1 Protomyctophum parallelum | reverse complement strand
GCTGTAGAGCCTAACCATTTGTGTCTCGCACACGCGCGCGCGCACACACACACACACACACACACACACACACACACACACACACACTTTTATAAAGGCAATGCCATTTTATTTCAGCAAGGCAATTCAAAATGACAAACATTAAGACAGTGAAAAAACATAAAACGTCATTTGAATAACTGCTGAAAAGGACTTAAAGCGCCCCAAAATTTGCCTCCCATAGGTCAACGGTCACAGGTAGTTTAATGTCTCTGATCTGATCTGATCTGATCTGATACTTAAAGTTCACAGATTCAGAAGGAAAACAGGCCGTCAAACGGCGCAGATACGATGTTACGGAGGATATTTATGTCCGCGTTCCAAAATTCCCATACGAAAATATAGTTATGAACAGGGACCCTACATAAAACTCATCCAAATTTCAGAAAAGCTTTATGGAGGGTTCCGAGAGGGCTAAGTTGAGGCTAACAGTTAGCTAGCTATCTTACCTGCTCCGACGAGGGCTGCTCTCACGACACTGGTTTGTTCCTCTCGTGTGGCTTTTAAATAAACAGTACGAGGGAACACTTTCCCATAGCCCAGCCATATGAAAGTGATAGCTCATACTCCGTGAAAGTAATCCATTTGTGATAATAACTCTTTCATGGAGACCATATTCGTGATTCACGTTCACGAACGGTAGTGATGATGAACCCATGTGATGATGAACAGGACGAGTTCATCACTCTTCCTCTCAGTGAGCTCGGATGAAGGGGGGGATTCTTACTCTTACATACAATAATTACACAATTTACCTAGTGTACAAATATAATAGTTTTATTGTTGTACTGTAAAACTATTTAATTAACACTTTTCACAATTTAGCCGTTATAGTCGAAATTGATTGCCTTCAATCTGATAAAACAATCCTAGTGGCATCGCCCCCCACGCCAATCCCAGGAAATGGTCTGTCCTTATTCTTGATCACTGATCAGGAGGATCATGGGAAGTATAGTCCATGGGCCCAGGACAGGTCAGAATTCTCACTAATCTGTAAAGGTGGCAAAGTTTGCTGTTTAGAAAAGGTCTATATCCCTAGATGATATTTCAACATTACATGATAGCCCTTCCAAAGCAAGTTATATCTAGGCTTACTTCAATGACCATTAATACTGCAGTGGCAGTGCAACTTCAAAAGTAACCATTGCTTGGAGCAATTTAACTTACATAATTTTTAAATGGTAGCCTACAACATTTTGAGCCAGATTCAAAATTACAATGTTGAGAACATTGCATGCCACGGCCTATTGACCCACCAAGACAGGACACTAATTAAACAAATTAAATTTGCACAAATGGGCTACTCTGCAATTTACCAATGTTTAGAAATAACTAATGCCATTGTGGAAAAACACACTTCTTGTTAATTTACTTCATTGATATGATATAAAATTAAACATGTTATTCCCAAATCTTTCTACATACAATTTCTTACCAGAAGTCACTTCCTCTTAAATTGAATGCAATGGAAGCAGTTCAACCAGGAGTTGGTCAAGTTCCTCTTGGTGTACTGTATATGCCCAGGTCAAACCACTCTCCACCTTGGATTTAGCCAGCGTAATGGTTTATACTCTGTTGAACTCCTCTACTGAGCTTCTATTTAAATATGTGAGACTCCACCTACATCCCTTCCTCAGTTTGACCTGTTTTATTAATTTGCCATAACCCCCAACACAAGTAGGCTGTACTGCACTTATACAGAAAAACAATGTTATAAGGGATTAGCTCTGGTCCATAGCCTTCTAGAAGAAGTAGAAGGCTATGGACCAGAGCTATAAGGGATGGACAAAGTTTAATTTCCCTTCAAATAGCGGCTCAGTGTTTAATCCATTATTAAAGCTTAGTGGAAAATGCACTCACAGCACAAAACATCATAGCATTATGATTATCTCTTTTGGGACAGAATCCAAAATGCCACTGACAATAAATCACATGGCCGAATGCTGGTGCTTCTCGACATGTAATAATAATGTTCAGGACAACAACTAAGTCATTATATGGTAAAAAAAAACAGTGACTTTCCACTTACTAAATTTGAACTCTCTCTCTCTCTCTCTTAAAAAAACAAATGCATAATTTTAAGTCAAGCAAGTAAAAGAATGCCCAGGTCAAACTTTGTTTTTATCTCTACCACTATCCAAGTTATTATTACAGCTCAATGAAAACGTGCACCCACATCACAAACTAATTGCGGTTTCATCTCTCTCTGGACTCGGGTCAAAAAACCCTCACTCTCACAAAAAAATCCATTATAAAAGCTACATGAAGTAATAACATTTCATGAAAGCAATAAACTTAAGTGGATTTTGACACAACCCTGTTTTATCCTCAATGAAAAACAATATCACTGAGCTTTACAGAAAACCCCTTTCCCATGGAGGTTGCAATGGTGATCATTTAGGTCGGACCTTCAATTCTCTCTTATCTCATCTCTCATTAACAGACACATGCACTAAACCTCCCAGCAGGGGTTGCCGTTTGCAATTTCCTGTGTAGTTTGGAATTTCCATCACTGTTTGTTAGTATCCATTAGATTCTTCTTTTCCTTTTGGCCGTTCCCTTCAGGGGTCACCACAGCGAATCATCTGCCTCCATCTCACCCTGTCCTCTGCCTCCTCTTCTTTCATACCAACTTAACTTCATGTCCTTTTCCACTACCTCCATTAATCGAGGGATCTCCTCTTTGGTCTTCCTCTACCTGTACTCTCTCTGTACCTCTATAGCAGAGGTGCCCACACTTTTTTGACCTGAGAGCTACTTTCAAAATGACCAGCTCAACAAGATCTAATGACCAAAATAATGATCCCTTTGCTGGAAATAGTTACATAAGACATGCACTTGGAACAGGAAATAGAGGAGAAATGGAATTGGTAGGTTTTCTTGTATATCATTTGACGTTTGAGCTGACAGGCCCTTTTTATCAATCAATCAAGTCACCTTAATTCAAGTGATATATATTTTAGGGAGATGTCATGTGTTCTACCTGCACAGCCTTTGTGATCTACTGGTAGATCACAATCTACCTTTTTGGCACCCCTGCTCTATAGTATGTCCAAAGTCCAAACCATTTCACAGAATACAGACCATTTTTAGCCTGGATTTAGTTTGACAGATTGTTAACTGTATAGCAATGTATGCATGGGAAATTTATTATAGGCAAATTATTTGCAACGATGGTAAACATATGCCTCCTAGACTGCAATTGCCAAAGCAGATGAAGGCTGGATATGCAAGGCTAGCAATGAAAATGTGAAAGCAAACCCAGACGAAATGTTCAGCTTGTTAAAGTGAATTAATAAAGAGACCATGAGACGCATTTGCCATTCTAAGGTTGTAATTTAAAAAAAAATGCAAATTTAACAGTTTATAATAAATTAAAAGTGAACTGTAGTGTGCCAAAGCAGCAATTGGAATTGAGGATCTCTTATTACTCATTGCTACTCTGTACATGTGCGGCTCTTGAAGTCTGGTCACATCAATGAAACTTAAAAAGTGCGGACTAAAAATAACACTTTTTTTCCTACTTGTATTGATCCCAAATGACTGGCCATGGAGTCTATTTGCAGAATTTCCCGTGTCATCCACTTTCCCCAGCAGCCTCCATAGCATAGATCAGAGACAATATATGTAGGAAAAAAGGGTATGTTATTTTAGTCCGTACTTGTCCTTTAAGCCAGTCTATCAGACATTACAATATATCACATTAAACCACTTCAGAGCTTGTTGGCCACTGATTGTCAACTCCATAGGGTATAACTGATAAGCAGATCCAGGTTCATGCTTGAAGCTAAAATGAGGATATTGTCCACATACAATTTGTTGGATATGGCCCTGATTGCTCAAGACGCTCAACCATCAGTCCTGAAGCACAAAAGAAGTTTAAATAAATACAGATGAAAATTCACCATCTCAGCCATAATGTATGCTTTAGGACCACTACTTGCCCACAGTGCCCAGTTACATATTTGATCTCCTTTAAAGATCCACTCAAGTCATTGGTATTAATTAGAAAATGCTATAGGTAACAGGTGGTCTAGAATTTATAATAAACATATTCCAAACAAAAACAATGCCAACATTATGCAAATTTGCCATATTTAAATTTACCTGTCATCCCAATACTACTGTATGTAGGCTACCCTTTCTAGACATTTTAAGCTTTATTCAGATCAGTGTAGAGACAGGAAACCAAGGGCAGAGAAAAAGGAGACATGCGACATGCACCAACCAGCCGAGCCATACACCCAAGGCTGACATTTATGTGTAGTTATGTCACACATAACTTCAGTCAGTGACGAACTCTGGCAAATATTCAATTGCTTTTTTGTGGGAGCCATGGATCAAGATTCAAAACAATGTTGGATGTTCCACCCCAACCCCCAAAAAGAAAACATTGTACCAATAAAGTGCCTCATGAATGAAGCTGATGAATTACGGATAACAATGAATGACTGAGCAGACCTTTAACTTCACATGTTCAGGAAATCACACCAGCAACCAGGGTGCTACATTAAGTCAAGACTTCCTCCTTTCTTGAATTTCACCTTGTTCATAAGCACGATTTCATACATACAAAAACAGACCCTGAACTGTTTGCAGACTATGTGCTGCCAAATCAGATCATTTTTATGTTTATAGTCTTTGATGTCTTTCAAACATTTTCAGTCCTCAGTGCGCTCTTTTGTGTCTAGTTGTACACAAGCTGCAGTTAACATGCAGAGGATAAACGCACATTATCTGCCTGTCCCACGCAAGGGCATCACATATCTTCAAGAGGAGGCCATGTTGGTTTGTACAAGGGTTGTTGAGGTTTCCAGCTCTAGGCATAACTGGAAATTGTGGGACGGAGTTGACACTGTGGCTAATCTGAGAATACTCAGACTTGATCAAACTTCACAGAGAACAACTGGAAAATCTACATGAATGCATGGGTGATCCAGCTTTATAATTCCCTGTAAGAGAAGGCAGAGGGAGCAATTATTTGAAGTGACAAATTATCAATAAAAGTGTGAGATTTAAGACATAATTTAAGTCGACTTCACCACTTTCCCAGCTTGTTCCAGAAAAAGCTACCTGTTGGGCCTTTTCATTCATCCCTTTATCAGGATATATTGCATTACACACATCTGTAATATAATGGGTAAAAAAACGCTCCACTGTATTTCAATCTAGTTTAAAGCAATCTACCAGTCTAAGTAAAATAACTACAACAAAATCCCTTGTGGCAAGTTACGTAACCTCTTGCAACTATTCTGTAGTAGAGTGATAGAAAAGCAAGACGAAATACTACAGCATTTTAAGTGAACTTTGGTTATTTATCCTTGAGTAAACAAGCATACAATTATTACATTTTTCACCTGAGGTATCAAGTTTTTCTGAATCCTCTTCAGCTTAGCTCTTTTACGTCCATTCTTTGTCACAATTGTCTCTTCATAGAATTCGTGGGCCAAGTCACCATCCTCATCAAAGTACAAGGAACTGTTGCAGACAAGCGACATTATTAATAATATAGCATTGAGGGCATAACAGTAACAGTAGTCCAGTAACTTAACTTTTAACAAATCCATTACTTAGGAATTCAGTCGTTTGTAACCCCCCCCCCCCCCGCAGTAAAGGCCGTCTGGATCGGGAGTCGAACCCGCAACACATTGCCAGACTGGATTACCAGCCAAGGTGCCCAGACGGCTACGCCAGCCGGGCCGACACTATCATTTCTGTATACTTGTTCTGTGTCTGAGGCATAACAGGAGCTGAATGGCCTTAAGGCTCATACATACTCCAGTTTTTGGTGATAGCTTATCACTTAAAACGGGTATAAGCTATCACCTAAAACGGTGATAACCTATCACCAAAAACTGGAGTATGTATGAGCCTTTAGTCTTAGTGACTTGGACAATGCTAGGCCAGTTGCCCAGCTTCTGACTCAACAACTGGACCTGTAACCTGTGAGTAGACAGAAAAGGCACTGTCCCAAATAGTGAGCATTATTGAGGACTGATACATACATGTAGATAAGACTGAAAACGGTGAAATGCAACTTGAAGACTAAACAAAGCTGATCACAACAAGGAAACACTATTCAATACGCAAACAAACAACAACAAGGTCAAAACGTAGGTGTACATCTAGTAGAAGTAGAAAAGCAATAATACTTCGTTTTCAAGCGGGGAGATTGTCTCAAATAGCCATATTAGTATATAGCAGACAGTGATTACTTGCACAACTGTTGTAATGCGATCCCTGGGTATCCTTTCTAGATATGATGTAGCCTATATTTACCTTCGTCTAGTAAACACGAAAGGAGTTGCACTTCGGAAGCTTCGTTTCGCCAGTGATGCCTGCTCATTTCCATCTTTGGTTGGGTCGTCAACACTACCCGAGCCGCTAAAAGGCCAATATCCTTTGGATTTGGAGCCACTACCTCCCATCTTCAACTACGGGACATTATTTTCTTGGTCACAGCACTCCCAGTAGTGTTGTAGATTTACTGTACAAGAGATTCAGCACTGCAGAACAATAAAACCAAGAAGAAAATCAATGCAGGGGGGAAATGCACAATTGCAGTACAATAAAGAAAATGCAAAATTACATTAAAATAATAAGTAACTAGTTTAAAATACAATTTTAGCCACCCTATCTGTGTGGCTGACTTAAAGAAGAAACCTTGGATTGGAACCAAATAGTCATAAACAGCAAATGATTCCTTTCCTTACAACGATGTTGTAGTTGCTAAAAGGCCAATGTAATAGACTCTTTTCCAAAACACATTTCATTAAGAGCTCATGCTATGTATCTAAAAGTCAATGTCGGAACTAGCTGTGTCAGAGCCCACCTCTATTTTGGGTGGAATGCCCTACTATGACGGAGTGCAACATTACAAAAATACTATGCTACATACTCTCATGCTA
The DNA here is from genome assembly GCF_964188405.1 of Protomyctophum parallelum. NCBI lineage: Eukaryota > Metazoa > Chordata > Actinopteri > Myctophiformes > Myctophidae > Protomyctophum > Protomyctophum parallelum. The sequence goes on along the minus strand of NC_139703.1, from coordinate 14,998,095 downwards.
ATTCATTATTACAGTGTATCGTTTATTACAAGTTGCACTGTTGACAAATTCGCCATATTAGCATTAGCTTTCGTAAATTTTTCAACAACAAATATATATTCCAATGATATTCCAAAACAGCTGCTGTGGCTGCTGATGTTAGCAAATAGCATGGATGTTAGCTGCTATGGTTGCACCTAGGCTAGAATGCTAAACAAACGTGGGCTATCAAACGGCTCAGGTTAACAACCAGTCTACTTCTAGTTGAAGACATACCAAAGGATGATTTGATGCGTTGTCTGTTGTCCAAATAAAATATGTGATTGTTTCGACTCGTATTTATGATATGATATTAAGTCGATAGCTGTTTGCTAATGTAACACGAGCAAAAGATACAGCTAACTCTTCTGTCTTCTGACGAATCGGACTATCAACGTCATAATGCAATACCGCCACCAACTGGCACGGAGTGTGAAGGATCGAAGGATCGAGACTGAAAGTGTTAGTTTCTGAACCGTTATTTTTCTTTATCTCCCCCCCCCCCCTTTTTTTCTCCATAGAAGTGTATATCTGCCGCCTATGACTATGTCTTTAATTGTTCTGATTATACCCTTATACAAGTCTTAGTGCTTTTTCACACATTACAAACATATACAAAAAAAACACAATCATAAGCTGCTGAAAACAATACAGTTCAGTGGACATTGTTACTGTACTGTATATGTATATTGTATACTGTACTGTATATTGGTCAACCTTGGTTGTTTTAAAACGTGCTCTATAAAAATAAAATAAAGTTTGATTTGATATACCTTACCTATTTCATGCCTACCATAGTACATATATTTAAAAAAAACATGTGTAATACTGTAATGAAAGGGGCCTGGGCCGTGGCTCATCGGTTGAGACCCCTTGGCCGGCAGCCTGAGCCTGGCAGTGTGCCATGGGTCCGACTGCCGATCCCAACGGCGGCGGCCCCCACTGCATGTCACTCACCCATTTCCTGTCAGCCTACTGTCTGTCCCTCTATAAAAATCACACCCGTGTGAATCGAGTGGTGTAACTCCCCTCTCTCCCTCCTCCTCCTCCTTTCTCTCTCTCTCTCTCTCTCTCTCTCTCAGTGCAGCACTGTCTCTCTCTCTCTGTTTCTGCATGGCACAACAGCGCCCCTACTGGTACTCATACTGGTGCTCATCAAGGGGCCAGCTAGGCACTCCAATGTTGAAGCGCTGGGCCCTAGTGTTAAGAGGAAGGACTGCAGGCGGACCCGTGGATTAATGACGAGGAAACCCTGTGCAGCTGAGCTTTAACATTGAGCGCTCGGTTGCACTTCCGCATTTGACCTCCAAATTTTGGAGGTCAAATGCGGAAGTGCGCCCAAAAAGGCGGAAATAGACAAATCTGAGGCCATGGTTCTCAGCAGGAAACTGATGGATTGTGCAGTCCAAGTAGGGAATGAGACATTACCCCAGGTGAAGGAGTTTAAGTATCTCGGGGTCTTGTTCACGAGTGAGGGGAGGACGGAGAAGGAGATCAGCCGGAGAATCATAGTGGCAGGGGTGGTATTGCAGTCTCTGTACTGCACTGAAAAGAGAGTTGAGCCAGAGAAAAGCTCTCTGTCTACCAAGCAATCTTCGTTCCTACTGTCACCTCACCTATAGTCATGAAGTGTGGGTCATGACCGAAAGAATAAGGTCGTGGATACAAGCAGGCGCGGCTGAAAAGAATGTTCTCCGACGGGTAGCTGGCATCTCCCTAGATAGGGTGAGAAGTTCAGTCACGCGAGAGAGACTCAGAGTAGAGTCGCTGCTTCTTCGCTTGGAAAGGAGCCAGCTTAGGTGGTTCGGGCATCTGGTTATTCAATTCAATTCAAAGGGCTTTATTGGCATGAGAAAACATACGTTTACATTGCCAAAGCAGAAAGAACAATATGCCTCTCGAGCGTCTCCCTAGGGAGGTCCTTGATGCACGTCCCACTGGGAGGAGACCCCAGGGCAGACCAAGGATCAGATGGAGGGATTATATCTCTAAACTGGCCCTGGAACACCTCGGGATTCCCCAGGAGGAAGTTACTAATGTTGGAGAGGGAAGTCTGGAGCTCTCTGGTGGAGCTGTTGCCCCCGCAACCCGACTACGGATAAGCTGGAAGCTGAAGATGGATGGATGGACAATATATGCCCTGCTAGTACATTGGGTTTAAAAGAGCATTGTTTGTCTTCTTGCATTGTTCACTATAATACAATAAATACAATACCTTGAAGTCTTTATAGTCTTCTCTTCAAATTATTATCAACAATCATACACCAAGCGTCAAGCGACACCAATGGTTGCTTACGCCAGAACTACACCCAACAGATCTGTAGCTACTCCCCAGTCAATATACCAGCACACCCACGGAAGGTTGGTACTTGTACTTGTTGAGCGGTGCCTCCGCTCCATTACGGAGCTATGTGTGTCCGTTGTGTCTGTCTGTCTGTCTGTCTGTCTGTCTGTCTGTCTGTCTGTGGGGGTCCCCGGGGATTTCTCGACCGTTTCGGATATGGGACGGCTCGCCGGAACCGGGCAGGCACCCTGGGTGCATTCCTGGGGGTCTGGATGTTCTGGGGACCCCCACACAGTACACTACACTACAGAGCACAGTAACTACAAAAATACATGTATACCGCTCAGTTCACACAGGTGTGCAGTGTTTCCTGCAGGAAAAAGCTTTGGCATGGTGCTGGGCGCGGGGGGGGCCTTTGGCCGCGCGTCGAAAATTTTGATTAATTAATGAATTAATTTGATTCATTAATTAATTAGATTAATACATTAAGATTAATTTATTGCTCTTGTATTGCTATTGGAGACACTGGGCAGGCACTGGGGAGGCACTGGGAAGACACTGGGGAGGCACTGGGGAGATACTGGGGAGGCACTCGGGGGCACACTGGGGAGGCAGTGGGGAGGCACTCAGGGGAACACTGGGGAGGCACTGAGGGGACACTGGGGAGGCACTGGGGAGACACTGGGGAGACACTCAGGGAGGCACTGGGGAGACACTGGGGAGGCGCTGGGGAGACACTGGGGAGGCACTGGGGAGACACTGGGGAGGCACTGGGGAGACACTCAGGGGGACACTGTGAGGCACTGGGGAGACACTGGGGAGGCACTCAAGGGGACACTGGGAGGCACTGGGGAGGCACTCAGGGGGACACTGGGAGGCACTGGGGAGACACTGGGGAGGCACTCAGGGGGACACTGGGAGGCACTCAGGGGGACACTGGGAGGCACTGGGGAGAAACTGCAGCCACTGGGGAGACATTGGGGAGGCACTGGGGAGGCACTGGGGAGGCACTGGGGAGACACTGGGAAGTCACTGGGGAGGCACTGGGGAGATACTGGGGAGGCACTCAGGGGGACACTGGGAGGCACTGGGGATACACTGGGGAGGCACTCAGGGGGGCACTGGGGAGACACTGGGGAGAAACTGCAGCCACTGGGGAGGCACTCAGGGGGACACTGGGGAGGCACTCAGGGGGACACTGGGGAGGCACTCAGGGGACACTGGGGAGCCACTCAGGGGGACACTGGGGAGGTACTGGGGAGCCACTGGGCAGACACTGGGGAGGCACTTTTGCAGCTTGGCATGGCGCAATTTATTTCAAGCATGGCGCAGCGCCATGCCAACAACATTGTGCAGGAAACCCTGGTGTGATTTTACATTACAAGTGCTAAAATGGTTTGTCAGAAAAGCAGTAAATGCACTGCTTTGAAGAAAGTGGGCTGCACACACCATTATGGGCATGAAGCTCTTATGTTATGGCTATGGCTATGGCCTTGTACCATTGACATCACAAAAGTTTGTAAGCCCAGTAATGAAAAAACGAAATGCCCCTATACATTTACCTTATTTGTAAATCCATCCAGCTTGCTCATATGCCAAAGCGAGAATCCGAATTCTCCAAAAATTTGATAAACTGATGTAGCCTATTTTAGTTTTTAGAATTTTCAGCAATTATAAGCTTAATTGATCTATTCCAGTATCTTGGGCCTTGGAGATTTACAATAGGCTATAGACTCTTGAAGGGAGAGAGACCTTTTTTTACTGTGACAGTAAGGTCTAAATATTGACAAAACCATTGTCCGATTATCTTCTAAGTAACTAACCAATAATCAATACGGGATTGATAGGAAGAAGCACTGTTGTCTACCATCAGTATTTTCTTTTTGATGCATGTGCAGGTGATTAATACGAAATTGCCAATTGGAGACCGAAACACACACAGAAGTTACAACCTAATTAAACAATATAAAATATTCATGAAAATGATTAGTAGGCTACATTGCATTGATTATCAGCCCCCAGTGGATAGAAACGGCCGGGCGGTTGCTTTCTAAGGGCTGTTGTTCTAAAACTTTTAAACTATAACGTCTTTTTGCAGTAGCCTACCTATGGGATAAATCTTTGCTGAAACAAAGAGTTTGTCTTACCCTGGTTTACTTCATAGCCTATCAAACCATATGCTTAAAGTTCAGTCTAGGTTGGACACAACCACAACATTTGATCCCGTTTCTGGTTTGACATCAATTTTGATCTAAAGGTCCAAATTCAAATTCTCCCCAGTGCAAGGAGCAATATAGGCTTACTGGTAAACATCCAGAGACCAGGGTTGAAATGGGTAGAGCAGAAAAGTTACATAAGGTTGTAACATTAAAACAACTACAACATTACATCATTCACAAAAAATGTCACCAAATAAGTATACAGTATTTTCATCAGTTTATTAGAAAATTAGAGTACACATTATTTCATGTTCCTACTTTCTCAACTAATTTCACAGTTCCATTTTAAATGCTGAAATTTTAATAACAAAAGATTAACTTTACAGTGTATAATTTGACATCAAGGACCGGTAGCATGTCCTCTTCATACTTATATAAACATTCCAGTGCAGCAGCACGACCTTGCTTTGACAGAACTGCATTCAAGTAAGACTAAGAAATTAATATTATTCACACATTTGAGTTTATTAATGTACAGCAGTGGCAGTGGCTTAGGGGTAGAGTGGCTGCTTGGCAACCAGAAGGTTCCCAGTTTGATCCCGGGCTGTCGAAGTGTATTGAGCAAGATGCTGAACGCCTAATTGCTCCCAATGAGCAGGTTGGTGCCTTACATGGTTTCCCCCGCCATCGGTGTGTGAATAGGTGAATGTAATGCACAATCTCTGTATAAATCTCCTTGAATAAAGGCGATATGTAAATGCAACATTTACCACTTTACAAAAGGTAAGCCTAAACCTATTATAAGTCTATCCCTGCTTCATTATGTCATTATTTCCCTATTTCTGTAAAACATTCTATTATATTGATGTGTGATGTTATTGAATGTCTATAATGTTTAATTGAGTGATCACCCAGAGCTTGGGATGCTTGCCATGGCTTGTTTCATCTTGTCCCTGGCAACTGCATAGCGCTTCACTATCTGCCGGACATACGTTTCTTCCTCGCGCTGAAGAATTCGCAGAAAGTTGTGCAACTCTGGAAGGCTAAATGCGTCCCACTGTAGGGAAGAAAATGCTTTCAAGTTATGCACATATTCATTTGTAATTAGCTCTGAGCTCTTAACATCTTGAAGATGAAGATGAAAACTCACATTTACTTCCCCCGTTTCATTCTCTTTCAGAACCAGACTAAGGACCTTTTCACTGGGACCAGCACAAAGACGCAGGTGGAGGGGACATTCATCATCAGACAGTTTACGTAGGTTCACTTGGGAAAATAAAGAAAATAAATGAGTAGTATACAATCTAAATAATATAATACTGTAAAATCAGTTAAATCACTATACTTGAAGTTCATGGAATTCACCCACACATTCTCAGTGGCTATGGGATCTTTTGTACTCTCTGAGTCTGAATCCAGCATTTGATTAGCACCTCAGAGAATAAACCGTCCTGTTGTTATCTCTGGCCAGGAGGCAATCATTTTCATCTCTGCCATGGCCAGAATGGCTGTCTGCCTGTCGGTCCGCCTGTCTGTGAGCAGACTTGCAGGAGGGGCCCATTTAGTACAAAATGCCACCCTAAACACATTGAGGGGCCTCATAACACACAATGTTACAAATCAATGTTTGTTGCAGGCGGTGAAGCCACGCTCGACACGGCAACGCGCTCGCTTTAGCTCGCTCTGTGGTGTCTCTCGTGGCTCAAGTTCCGTAGAGGCAGCGCCCCTCCATCACAGTCTATGGGGAGGATTTCAGTGTAATATGTACCGATTTTGGGGTTTTCCTTGTACGGAAATGTCAATCTGTGCTATTTCACCATGTTTGGGTGAGACCGGCTTGTGAAGACACTGTTTTTTTCCTTTGCTAGTAATGCTCTCGTGCGTCAAACAAGGTTTTCATACTTGATATTGTTTACCTGTAAACAAACAATTGTGGGCAAGGTCTATTTCTTACAAAAACAGCAAATCTTCAACTCAAAATCCAATCATCCCCAAAATGGAATTGCATGTTATGGGGCCTCTATAGAGGAATCCACAGAGGGGTGCCCTGGGTGTAGCCAATCAGTTAATGGTACACCTCACTAATGGCAGCGCCCAAGGCACCCCTATGTGGATTCATCTATAGCACGAACCTTCAAAAGCGCTTTAAAATCAATAGGGATTACTTTTTTAAAGGAGATCATGAAATTCGAAAATGGCATTACCTTGATTTAGCCGCTCAATGCGTTCAAACAGGGCAAACTTTGCAGGGTTGTCCACCACGGTAAATTTGTTGAGCAGTGCTTCTATGACTTCCCGTGCCCGTGTGCGGGAGCTTATATGCAGGTGTTTGGCAGTGTCTTTAGGGAGGTAAAATGATGTCCGGCGTTTTAGTCTACCCTCCTGTTGAACTCCTTCCTGTGTCAACGACATCTTCCAAAGAGGTGGGAGAGAGATAGGTCGAGTCAGCTGGAAATGGACCTTTACGAATCCAGTGTATGACCCATCCTTATTCTACGAGGTGAGTGGATATATAAATCACAACATTGTGAGTTAAACACAGTGATATACACAAGTAACAAATGTCAATATCAAATGTAAATGCAAAGGACATAATAATAATATTATTATTGTGCAAACCCAAATGTACAGACAAATACATAAATTACATAATTATTCACTTACAATCACCATGTAGTGGTTGCTGTTAATCTGAACATTGTATTCTTTGACCTTTTGCTGAATTTTGCCAACAGTCAACTCTCGTTTATCCCAACCGAATTGTTCGTCCTGAAATGGAGAACAAATAAATACAATGTAGAAAATAGGCTAAAAGATGTCATGGGGGAGCTTGTCGTTGATTACAGCATTGATGAAGAACACAACTTACAGTGTTTACACATCAATTTACAGTATTTTGTATAGAAACTTGGTATAAATACATTTTAATATGGCATTAGTTATACGTAATCATAACCAGTCTTGTGTAAGGAATGTATTAAATGTTTTTAACTGTGTTCTGAAGCTTTTCCAGCTGCAATGAAAACCGCCCTATTTGCCTGCGCGGGTGACGCTGATTTTGCCTGCCAGCCAATCATGCACTCAATATGTACTGCACCCCTACAGGTTTTTACTTCTCCGTGCAATGGAAAAGGCTTTGAATTGAAATCTTCTTCAGTCTTACTGTATAGTGGCAGAATTGCTTTCATGCATCCTTTATAATATGATATGCATATATTTTGAACAATGCCTCACATGAGCGTTGTGTGCTAATGTTGCTGAGCTGTGAGCGTAGCATCATCAGCTGAGCTGTGTGGCTCACTTTATGCATGTTGCAGTCGGACATTATTGCCAAGAATGATCACTACATTTGATCAAAGTGTTTCTTACCACATTTGTATCTGTTTCTAGGGTGTCTACAGAGAAATCAGTTTCTTTTCTTGTTGATGTTCTGATATCTGTGCTGCAGTGTAACTGGATGAATGGACGGCAGCGGTCATGACAAGTGTAACTGCAATCTGAGAAGGGGGAGAGGGGAGGAGAGAGAGAGAGAGAGAGAGAGAGAGAGAGAGAGCTGATAGGCCATCAAATATATTTGGCTGCAGCATACTTAAACTGAACAATATTTTCTGCCGCCTTCAGAAGGGCTTGCCAAACTGAAGAATGTTCGGCGAGGGCTAAAGTGTTTTATACTGCCTCAGAACTGGGCTGAGCTGGGTGCTGGTTACACCCTGCCCACTCAACACTCTTGTGTTTAGTTTTGTCAATCTCTGACATGCTTATAATTTCTGGGGACAGACAGTGCGTTCTGCCGAAAATCTTGAAGGTGCAAGAACTACTGAAAAAAAGTTCTGAAATGCACTGCCGACATTCTTTTGTTCTTATCAACATACCCTAGCCGAACAAAGTTTGGCATATGGTTATGCTGCAGCTTTTAATTGATTGACTTTGAAGTTGATTATAAACTACTTGTCTTTCTATTTGCTTTAGCAAGCTTTTTGGGCCATCTTGGAGGCTTTTGCTATCAGGTCCTGTCACTCTCCACTCTAATCTATGCCGACTGATAAAGCACAACGCCCTTAAAGATATCTTAGGAACAACAAAAATATTCTCATGAAGCTCTCCAGAGCTTCCTGCTGATAGGGTCAAGCTATGAGATCACGTTTTGCCTGTTTGGAAAAATAACAGATCCATTTCTATTCTTTTCTACAGTACAGTACAGTACAGTACAGTACAGTACAGTACAGTACAGTACAGTACAGTACAGTACAGTACAGTACAGTACAGTACAGTACAGTACAGTACAGTACAGTACAGTACAGTAGAGGGACCGCCACACGGTAACTCTGTCATTACTCCCCCCCCCCCCGGGAACCCCCACACGGACTTGCACCACTCACTTCACACAGGAGGGATTTTTACTTTTTTTACAATCATGGAACTTTGAAAATTATGAAAATATCATAAATAGATTAATATTTTTTTTACAGGAAGCAGCCATACACTTGACTTAATACTAATCATAATTTGGGCATGTATGAAATCTATGAGGCTAAAGTTGGAAGAAACAAATATGGTATTAAAGTTAACGATGGCTATAGTCTACTAACCTCGCATCACCAGGCTTTCCACCGCCTCGGAGGAAAGCCTGGTCTCTGTTTCAAAAGTCCGTATGATCCAGGCTGGGGCCGGATGATGTGGTTACGTCATTTTGTGGTATTGCTTTGTAGTCGCCAGACAGGATGAACAGGCGGCGGCAACTTCCTTTTCCCTCTCAATAAAAGCTCTCGGAAGCGAGAGCTTTTATTGAGAGGGAAAAGGAAGTTGTCGCCGCCTGTTGTTCCTGTTTGTTGTAGGCAAACCATTGCCTACAACATGACGTAAGCATATTATCCGGCTCCAGCCCGGATCATATACCGAAATGAAATGGTGCCCAGGCTAATAGTCTACTGTATCATTAAGCTCCTTTGCAGAATCATAATAACTCAAGGCAAGACAATACAAATCAGTTTGATCTTATCTGTAATTAACTATTTTTTACTCACTGGCACAGCGTAAGCTCTGTCTGTAAAGACCCCAGATGAAGTCTCCACACAGGTCACACCAGGTGAGATGGGTGTAACCACAAGGCTGGAAGTCATGTCCCTCGGCTGCTTCCCCTGGGAAACGCAATGGTCCCTCAAAGCTGACAGTATCTCCAACCATATGGGCAACCACAGACTGGCTGGATTGCCTCAGGGTTAATGGTGGAGGGGCTGCCCAGATTGAAGGGGTAGCTAGTTCAATATGATCGCTTTGACTGAGGTCCTTCAGCTCAATCAGTTCACCTTTAGACATCTTATCCCTGGCGCAGAGACTGACATGTCATATGAACACTCGCCATCCAGAGTTATCATAAGTTCATAGTGAACCTCTCCACCTGTCTAGAGTTATCATGGGTTTACTACGGTGGAAAATCTCCACACATACAGAATTATCATGGATTTAGAGGGGATCTCAACAACCATAATGAGGATCTGAAAAACATCAGATGATGATCCAGCTTTATTTCTTGATTCATTCCATTTTGAGGTGGATTTGTTGTGGATTAACAGGTGGCCAGGGAGTCCTTGGGCCTGCAAATGTTTCCAGAACATACAAAGTGTAAGTTAATACAAACTTACAAAGCAACAACACTTGCTGTACACTATATGACCCAAAAGTGACATTGACAACTGATTTTTTTTTTTTATGTATCCTTCTCAGTAAGTCTGTTTTATATGCATGGCACGGATTATGATTATTATGCTTTTGAAAAGCATAAACTTTGAAGGCATTTTCTTCCTGTTTTAATTAAGGTTCTGGCAATGGTTATATAGGCTACTTTAATGCTTCCATGTATAAATGTGTGTATAGATTAGAAACACTTCCAAATCAGCCGGAATCACAGCATTGTAAATGTATTTTCAATGCTTTATTTTGTAATGCTTAATTTAAAATGTATAGTGCTTTAAAAATTGAACTATGAATCAAAACATTTCTCCCATAAAATGAGGTCCTGGTATTAAATAATCATAGACCAGTGCTTTTCAAGCCACTGGTAAAAAACATTGAGAACCCCGGCTATAGCCTACTATATTTCATCTTCACAACAGTCAGATGCTATTTTCTGTACTTAAAAATTATAACAAATTATTCCCCAAAATAGGAACGCCAAGGTTTGATTTAATTTCAATCCATAGTCCATATACAAAAAAGGAGTGGAAAGAGATTAACCTTTATTATGGCATGGATTCATGCATGATATTATATTGAAATGTAGGGCAAAATGACTATTATAATCCTGTACAAACATGGGGGAACTCATATTCATATTGGTATAGTGTTTTGTGGTTGTAAAATAGCAGCATACTCTGGCAAAAATAATTCAAGCACTCTAAATAAGTAGGCTACATCTTCTTATAGCTACTACTAGTTATTTTTGGAGTCAAACATATAGGCTAATTTTTAAGCCACTACATATTGATTGGTAGTTAAAATAAGCTCATCCTTAGTTGCTATATTGCTATAGTATAGTGCTTAGGTATAGTGGCTATACATTATCAGTAGGTAATATTGTTCTGAAATTGACCATTCTGTGCAATGAGTAGGCCTAGGCTAAGTCAAAATTGAAAGTATTTCTATTTTCTACACTTGTGGTATAATTAATAAATCTACTTCCTTCACTGCCATCCATGCACTGCCAGTAATAGGCGATAATGCAAACGGTGCCGTATCACATCATGACATTTAATTTAAATTGTTATAAAAAATAAATAAATAAACGCTTTTAATTGTAGCTAATATAGACTTCACTACTATTATGCATATCGCAAACAAAGGGTGGGAGGAGGGGTGCATGCAACCTATTTGTTTATAAGCGTTTTGTGTCTAAAATTAATTTAAAGCTATCTAATTTTATATTGTTAGGCCAAATCAAGATACGTAGACACGTGTAGGATACTTTGTTGAAACTTTGTTACGTGTTCTCCTGAGTTGCATTGTGACTTGAACAAACTGCTCATTTGCCAACTGGGTCACCTCACCACGGAACAATTATTCACACAGGGCAACAACAAGGGTACATTGTAACAGGCTCACTTAAACACCCTGTCTAATATTATTCTATAACTTCATTTATGTAGTGTTAAAGTTTAGTATAAGGTTACTGTAAAAAAGAAAAAGAAAAAAAAAGACAATATATCTTTCGCTAATTATATTACAATATCAATATGCATCGCCGGCCGCCTCAACCGTTTGGCTACAGGGCTGTCAAATGTCCTAATCCTGTAGGTTTATCTAAAACGGGAACAATCCGTTTGTTTGACAGCCTGGTGAATCTTGATATTCTGACATAAAATGTTTAACATTGCCTTACCTTAGTATTCACCAGCCACACAGCCAAGCGTTTCTGAAATGTAGTGACTTGAGCAGCAGTGGTTCAGTTTGGTTAGATAACTCATCGCTTCGTTGCACAGTGCACTGTCGCACGCTCCTCAATTCGCGCATGCACATTAGGCAACGCCGAAACGGATTACTGTTTAATCCAGGGTAGCCTGTGGCGTGGGAGGCTGGAGCAAACTGGGTGAATCAGATACACACAGTTTGCTCATGAATGAATCCCATGTGTTCCAGGCAGAAATAGCCTCTATATGGCACATAATGGGCCAGGGTCTTCAACATTTCCAAGGCCAGGGACCGAATTAAGGAAGGACCTAATCTGAGACTCGAGAGAGAGCACCCCCACCCCAGCCTATATTTTGTGTAAAATTGTGTTGCATAGCCTATTCAACCTTTTCATAGATTCCAGGCCTAGTTTAATTTCATAGGCCTACTTGTTTGACAGTGAATCGCTATGAGCACTCAGCAGTGTTGTGTAAATTAATGTTTGTTTGTTTGTTTGTTTACAGATGATCTTTTCCATGTTGGATGTTAATGTGTATATTTGAACACATTTAAACCCAATACTTAAACTTGACTTTTGGCTCTGTTGGTCTGCAACTCTGCACGTTTTCCCCTCTTCTATTCACCAAACCTGATGGTTGTGAGCTTGTAGATCATCTATTTTCACCAAAATGTTCCCCCCAGAATAGGGATATGTTGCGGGGTGGTTATAAGTGGTTATGTAAAAAAAAACAAGAAAGAAAAACAAGAAAAACTTACTATCACACAAAGATTTTGCACAACTCCCTATAATGTATTGCCTTAAAGTGCAGTTCAGATTTTGCAGTTCAGATTTTGTATAACAACATACATTAACTTATGTATAAATAGGCTGTTTTCATTTACATGTTCGCTTTTTAGGGCATAATAAATTACTTGAAAAGAATACATCACTTTAAAACAAGCTGTTTTGCTCGTTGAGTGTATGTACTATAGCATCATATGATACCAGTAAAAATAAATCTTAGCCTATGCTCTAAAATTATGTCAAAAAACAAGCTTGTTTTAGTTGTTAAGTAGAGCTTAGTAGGCCTATTGTTTGATTTTTGGAACCATAGTCTTATAATAGCATAATTAATGAATAGGTTTATTTAGAAATCAGGCCTGGGGGGAAGCCTTGAGGTGCAAATATGGTGTCCAATGGGTAGCCAATGCCTACTTGTTCTATATGAGCTAATAGATTATTTTATGTTTTATCTGCGATTATAGTTATAGCAGTTATTATTAGCAGCAGATACAACTGAAAACAAGCAAGAATGCATGTGTTGTGACTCATGTCTGCCTTAACTGCATGGTCCAACCAGCGGAGTCACACGCTTAGGAAGAATTAGAGCCCAAGGATGGATGAACAATGAGCGTCCATTGAGAAGTCGGATTGGAATAAGTGGTATATTTTCTAAGTCTCTAAATCTAAGACAATGCAATGTTAAACTATTGTAGCATCTTGTGCATTGGACAGAGATGCTTCCCAGTAGGGCCTATGCCTCATGGCACACACCAGGATTTGGTTATTGTTGTGTTATTATTGAGTCATCCCTTCATTAGTGTGGTTGCAGACTATAGTAATTGCCTGACTTTTTTGATTTATTTACTCTGTATAAACTGTTTGGGGTCCCTGACTCCCTGTGACATCATGTGGGTCAGTATCTAGTTCATTTGTGTGTTTGTGGATGAGACCCTATCAATAGGGAGTAATGGCAGTAATATACCCCCTTTTCCTCTTTAATGAGCTGGTTTGGTGTTGGCATTGTGTTACTGTTCCTAGAGAAATATACATAGGTATCCTGTGAGTCAAGACAGGGACCCTCATAAACTCACAATCTGTATATCTGTCTATACCCAGTATGTGTGGTGCATGGGGATAGTACACAATACACATACAGATATAATTATTTCATAATTATTATTGTGTGACTGTGTCTATGTATTTATTTATATTGTAGGCCTACTGTCATAATTATGTGATGTCATTCATGTTTCATGTTTTTTTTCTTCTTATATTTAAACAATACACAGGCATAATTCCCAATTTCCCATCGTCATTCATATACTGGCCATATATGGAGTGTCTTGAGTGTACAGGGTTTGATGAGGTCATATGGAATGTCAGAACAGGTCAGCTCCATATATGGAGATCTAAGGGTGGCAGCGGGGGCAGTGTCTTGAGTGTACAGGGTTTGAGGAGGGCCGGGCCTTAATTTATCCTGACCTATCAGTCAAAAGGGAGACATCGAAGAGGAAGGACAAGTGTGGAGGAATCAACATATGGAATGTCAGAACAGGTCAGCTCCATATATGGAGATCTAAGGGTTTGAGGTCAGATGTAGAGTTGCTAGCCGGCTCCATATAATTAAATGCATGATATAGGTGATGATCCAGTCTTCTCCATGTATGGCTATCCAGGATTTGATGAGGTCAGTGTCGTGATCTTCATATGGAAACGGCCATACATGGGGCGTGTCACGAGGAGTGACAGACTGACAACCATATGACCATACATGGTGGCGTGGCAGAGTCACTGACAGGTTTTCATAGTAATCTGCGACCTACAGTTGCGAAGAAATATGTTTAGACCTATACAATGGATGTTTAGACCACATTCCCAATCCCTAATTTGATTAAAACTGAATCGTTCTACCCAGAGCCATCTAATAGAAGAGTTACGATATTGAGGGGGCGGAAACAGAGCGCTCGAGTGCTGTTCATGCAGCCTGAACTGAGACGAGCTGGAGTTGGAAATACATTGTTTTCAACAGAGGCGGTGCAAATAAGAGCTATTTTAATCATTAAAGCTGGGATGTTGCCCGAGTCCAATGCATTTCTGCCTACTTCCGGTCCAGGACTTGTCCCAGTTGGTTATCCCCATCCCCATAGATATATATAAAGGCTAGATGACTCAAGGCGGAGTCTCTGACGTAGATCACCCGGCGGCCATCTTGCTTCGGGACTACAGTACACTATGTTCAATGGCAGCTCAAACAAAAACAGTCATAACTCGCTCAAATCTTGACGGATTTACAAACGGGTTGGTTTATTACAAATGTTGTCAACGTGGCTATGATTCGCTTATCGGCTTAATTTTGTTTTTTATATGAACGTCGTATAAAAGCATACAAGTATGCGGACGTCTCTGACGATTATAACAAACCAAACCGTTTGAAAATCGGTTACAAATTGAGCAAGTTATGGTTTTAAAAGTACATGCCCCATAGACACATCTGTTATGCGGCCCCGAAGTAAGATGGCCGCCGCGTAGCAACGTAGCTTTCTTATATATCTATATCCCCATTCAGTCTACGTAGGAGAGCCGCCATTTGACTGGCCCTAAGGACAGGCCCCATGAAGTAAACGTAGTTTGCGTAACTCTGTCTATATCTAAGGTTCTGCCTCTGCTAATGACTACACCAGTTTACAATATGAACTTCCTTTCCCAGCAGGCGCTTGGGGTAAACAAGGAAGCGTCCACGTCAACGCACATCATCAGTCAGAAGCGCCATCTGAGCTGAACATTTTTTACTTTTATATAATATGTATTACTGTGAATGTTATCCCACAAATTAAGGTCTCTGTTTAAGATAAAACTTCTGCACTATTTGGGGAATGGTTTCTAGCATTTTCGGAGGCATGGCGCTCATCCTATCGATTGTATCGAAGTTCACCTACGGTAAACACGAGCAGTCTACTCTAGTGCGTGGTCATTGATTGCAGGCAACGTCTTTGGTCCGCAAACATGGCATTGGAACCCGAGCCTCGGATCTACAGTTATGCTAAAACAGTGTGCGTGGTGGTGACCCACTTTATATGTATTGGCTTTACGGGGTTCATTGTAGTCCTGTCACGACCAGGGTCAAGTGAGTGGTCTTTTTCATATCCATAACTCTCACAAATGTCATTTGCCCATTCATTACTTTTAAAACAAGTTTATTTTATCTTAGGTTGGTTTTCATGGCATCCTTTCCTCATGACAATGGCTGTAAGTTAATACCTATGTCATTGTTACGGTTATGCTCAACCTGGAAGATGGAACATGACTTTGAAAAAGTTTCAACACATTTTTATTATGCTATTAAACTACTTACTCTTTCTCATCAGTTCTTCCTCTTCATGACTGAAGCCATACTCATCTTCTCTCGCCACGGCTCCCCTATCAGGAAACTTCCACATAAAACCAAGGGCCGCTTTCACTGGATCCTGCAATGTCTCTGCGTTTGTTGCGCTGCCTTGGGCATGGCAACTATCAGCTACAATAAGCACCTTAATGGAAAACCTCACTTCACCTCATGGCATGGCCTACTCGGCCTAGTGACAGTCTGTGTTGTTGGGGTGCAGTCACTAGCAGCTCTGCCCCTGATCTATCACTCTCTAGCAAAGGGATGGTCCCTGGCCAAGCTGAAGCGCTACCATGCGACATCTGGTCTCATCACATACCTCCTTGGTAGTGTGAGTGTTTTCCTGGGCATCAATTCTGCCTGGTTCACTGCATCTGTAGGGGTATACACGTGGTACCTGTCAGCACTCTGCCCTGCCTTTTCTGCCCTAGCTGTAATGAGTCAAGTGACAAATGCTTACATGCTTAGAAAACGTCTGGAGTCCTGACATACTCACATATAGTCCATAACATTCAATATCACTATGCAATTGTGTTATTATTATACAACCATATTGCTAATTCTTTTGTATACGTAATTATGATTACCAAAATCTGTTTAAATTATATAATGGAACTATGCCTGACTTAATTTTCTGACTGAATTCTGAAGTTTGTTTAGACTGAATCCTAAAATAATAAATGTATTATGCAATGCTTCAATTAAAACATTTACCTACTATGCACACTGCAATAGAAGAGTGTTTTATTGTTAAAATAACATTGATAACACAGTCATTCTGCTCCACTCTAGACTGCATATACGAAATGACAGTTGTTACTGGATCAGCCGTCTGGATCAAAGTGAACGAAAAGGTTAAAAAAATGTAATTACAAAAAGGTGATAGAATATATTTTTCCATCGCAAATAAATAAATTTGGTAAACACATTGAAATAAGGAACAAATCGCCAGAGGTCACCAATCAGAAGTTATAAAAACATTTAAAAAGTTTAAAGTCTCATGAAACATAAAAAAATATGCACAGTAAAATAATTTGATATGACAGACAGGGCTTGTTTATACACGGATACCTATATTTCATAATCCGTCTTTGTCATATACTGTAGATTCAGATGGTGTTTCCAACTGAGAAGACTTGAGAACAAAGATATGGGGCCAGAATGATTTACATGTTGAGCAGATATGATCTTTAGTCAAAGTGCCAGCTCTGTATCTTAGACAAACTAATCAGGCATGCTCAAGACAGGCTTGAGCACAAAATGTTAATGAGAAAAGTATGACATGCAGACCAATAGCTAACAAGCCAGCAGCAAATGTAAAAATGTGTACAGTATTGTCTAGGGGATTGGATGCTCAAAAAGACACCACAAAATCATATGTATGACACATTTAAATTCCATAGTGAATGATGTAATGTTACATTATCCAGTGTTCTCGTAATTGATGATAAACAATAACATTGTTCTAGCCTGTATATCAATGGTTGAAATGGACCTCTCTCCACCCTAATTACCTTGAGGTGTCAGTACAAGAGAGAAATACAAGGCTACTACAGGCCAGAGACCAAAAAAATACATACATGTCCTATTGTCCTAAGCACGGTGTAACTACTCTGTTACGGTACTACTGCAATAAAGCTACTTATGTTGAACTGCTTTTAGAGACAATTTTATGAAAAACTACCTCACACAGGTAGTAAGGCCATCAAATAACTTTCTGACACAGTTCTTTGTGGTTGAATATTCTTGGTTGTGGATTTGTGATTAGTGGCTAGACTGTCTACATGTGGTACACTTCAGATGTTGTACTGAGATGATAAGCTGCACAATTCAACAGCTTCTACAGTTTGAGTAATATTTATCCTCAAGTTAGTGAAAGTGTTTTAAAATGATAAGTAAAATGTAACGGTCAATGCAAGTAGGTAGACTGAGCAGCAAACCATCTATAGATAGTAGGCAACTTCAATAACAAAAAGAAAAAAGGCAAAATACATAATGAACTATCAACACTAAATCATTGTTGTAGCCACTTTGGATTTTGATATTGGTGCCTTTAGTCACAATGCTGACTCTACAATAAACTTGCACTTTGAGAGTAACACCAACTGTCTCAATAATCTAAACTTTCTTCCAGCTTATGAAAACGTGTACCGTCATCAATACTAAGTCCCAAGACCCCTTTGTGTCATTTAAGGCTAAAAATGAAAGCGCATAGTCCAAATCCATGTATCAGCCCCTGTGTTATCAAAGGCTAACATGAAATTACATTCATTTTAGTTAAGGACTCTGATAATAAAGTAAAATAATTCATGGTTATCATGTTTGTAATAATAATTATCAATATCATCCCCAAACCACTTCTTCCCTTGAACCCGGACTTGCAATATAAACAACAATAATGACCACTATTTACAAAATATCCAAATTTTCTGGTTAAAAAAAATAAAATAAAAAACAAGAAAAAAAGATCCAGATCATACTTGGTGTCCTTTTTCAACATGGGATGCTACAATGTCTACCAAATAACTATACACTACAATAACCTCTCTGAAAGCAAACAATTTAGTTAGTCTCAAAGGGTTTCTTCTCAATGCATTGCCATGTAATTTACTCTAACCATGATTTTATAAGCTGCTTTGACATCTTCAATCACCAACATTTTCCAGTCTTCTCTACCAGAAGGGGGAAGCGATACAATTCAAATCAGATCAGTGGAGCTACCGTTTTTAACAGTGAGTTGTGAGCACATCTCAATTAAGTTCACAGAT
Source organism: Protomyctophum parallelum (assembly GCF_964188405.1). Classification (NCBI taxonomy): domain Eukaryota; kingdom Metazoa; phylum Chordata; class Actinopteri; order Myctophiformes; family Myctophidae; genus Protomyctophum; species Protomyctophum parallelum. The sequence goes on along the minus strand of NC_139703.1, from coordinate 14,979,317 downwards.
ATACAGTATATTAATGGAAAATTTGACTAAGATTTGAATTAAATTGTTTGAGCTCAGAGAAAATCAAATTAAATGCATGTCAAAGTCTTTCTTAGAAATAGTGGAAGAGGCTGTGCTTGGAAAGCACCATGAAAGATTCAACTAAATGTCAGCAAAAATCTGATCATATGGTGTCTGTTGCTAGACGAGACAAATAGGACTTTCATCATCAAGATTCAAGAAGGTTAAGTCAACTTAAAGGATCATACTAGTCTGGGATCTTTAGCCCATTAACTGCAGCTCCTGGTGTACTGTACTCGATTACTGCTGACGATTTTCCCAAGCATACTTTACTTTGTATTCTATTTAAAGTAAGTCATTGGTTCCGTACATTTTAGTGTGATGTGAAAATCAACTTGCAGAGTTGAAACTGGTAACTTGATTGTGATCCAAATTTTACTTTATTTCACCTTTGTTGTCAAAGTTACGGTATTGTTGAGCTTGAATGAATTTAACCCGCAGCTTGTTTCAACAAGTCTACCCGAAAATAGCCCCCAGGAGAAAAGATTGATTTACGAATTAAACAAAAAATTGTTTTCTTGACTAGGCAATGATGTTTAGCCAACATTGATTCCGTTATACAGGTACGTTTGGTAACATTTGAATGACTTTTGATTTTTTTTTAACAAATGTGAAATCTAAAAATGTAGTCAAATGGTCTGTTTATATGGCCAAAGCTATGAATAGACAATGACATGTATGGATGGTTATGGACCTCTCAGTCATTCAAGAGATCTGTATAACATGGTGTCTGGATTTGAGACCATTAGGAATGGGAATTTCAGTGAATTTCCACCATTAAACCAGTAAACTGTTTAAATTACAAGACTATCAAAAAATATGCAATAAAGATTGTAACCGACAATTCTTTTAAGTGAATGAGTCTATTTTAATCTACCGTATCTGTAGATCCATCCCTGGGATATACAAATATGTATTTTTATTTGTTTTATTTTTCCTCAGCATTTTCTCTTCTCATTTGACAGCACTTACTGTTCTACTGCTACGTATTAAAATGTGCTTGTACACTTTCAATATATTGTAACAAAATTAGGAAAAATAACAAATAGTTCTAAGAAATTATCAGAAAAAGGGAATGCTAAAAACATAGGAGTTCAATTAAATACAAGTACAATTTGGGATTTTCATACCGGTAATCATTGAAAGCTTGGCAATTAACATTTGCCCAAATGAAAAACAAAAAATATATTTAAAAAAAGGTATGACTTTTCTGATGTGTATTACGGTAACAAACTCAACTATTTTCATATTTAGGTACCGGTCCAGAACTCTAATTTAGGTGTCCTCCAATTTTCACATATTCATGTTACCGGTATGTAGTAAACGCGCAGCAATTCCCATTCCTAATTGAGGGGTTTCCATTTCTAATGGAGGGTTCACCATGTTTAATGGAAACTCTATAGAACTCTGTCGTCTCTGGCTACTTGCCTGTCACTTCAATGACGTCATCATCAGAGCTACTACCGCCATTGTCTATAGTCAGATGTGTATCAGGTTGGCTCAGAGCAGCCCCCAAAAGACTAGAGGTTGGATTGTTAAAATGGGAGAGAAAGCTGGACGCAGTAGAGCTGGGGCTGGGTGCAGGGAAAGCCCCTGCCCCAGACAGAAGAGAATTGGGGTACATTCTGGGCTCAGGCAGCAGGGACTGACTGTAGTTGAGAGGGAAGCCTGAGGACAGCAGACCAGCCATGTTGGGGTTCATCAAATAGGGCGGCAATGAGCCGGATGCCAAGGAGGAGGAGGTGGATGCTGAGGGGACAGTTGAGGAGGAGGCGGTAGAGGAGAAAACAGAAGACATAGACGATGAGGAGGAGGAACAGGCTGGGATGTATCCATTCCCTGTGGCTGAATGGCTCAGAGCGTCTGTCCCTGCAGAAGGGAACATGTTCTGCAGATCATCCAGTGTCTGTCCTGGAGTCTGAAGGAAGGAAGATCCACCACTCCCACCCATCAGAAGTGGGTGACTCATGTTTCCCAGTATGGATGATGAGTTCAGACCCGCGGATGGAAAATTGAGCCCACTGCCCAGGGACAGACCTGGGAAACGGGATGCAGCAGAGGTACGCTTAGTTCCTATCTGCTTTTTGCCGTGGCTTTCAGTACTCATCTTACGTTTTCTGCTGCAGACTTCTAAAGCGGAACCGAGGAGGTCATCATCAGTCTCATCATCATCGAGTTGCCTGTCAAGGTCTCCAGTCCGATTGTGCAGCGAGCTGTTCCGGTCCCCTGCTAGTGCAGCAGACATCTCTGATGGAGACGACAGTTCATTTCCAACAGCAGCATTGGAAGTTTCTGTGTAGCGGCTGAGCTCTCTGAGAATCTCAGGGCTTTCAGGGCTGGAGGGACGGGGCTCACCATCTGGGCTGTGCTGTCGCTGCTCCACAGGTGATGAGCAGCCATTCCTGACTGGGCGGATTTGGGAACCCTGTGAGTCTAAAGAAGTGAAAGTAAAACATTCTATCACATTAATTCCACAGGAAACTTTCAGAATTGCCAGTCACTCTTGTGTTAAAAGGCATGGTAAGTTGTTTTGAGGAAGCAATCTGATTGGTTGAAACAGCTTCTTAGCCGTGCTTTAACCACGATTTTGGAACACCTAAACAAAACAAAGAATTCAGCCATGCTTTCTCCCAGAGCGCAGCAGACTCGGTGGCTAGGCTAGCTAGTTTATTGGGACATTTGTGGTCTTAGTGGCTACATCTGTCATTAAAATAATATTATTTTTCAGCGATTATCTTTTAAGAGTAACTGTATAATTGCAATATTACACTCGAGGGTGTTCTTTATAGTCATTAATGCACTTTAGCGATGCCTTTCGGAACCGCAGGCATGCATTAATGACGATAAAGAACACCCTCTCGTGTAATATTGCTTAATTAAACTACAGTTACAAATTGTGTAATCAATTGGTTATTTGAAAAAGGTTGTGACTTTAAACTATTATAATCCCCAATTATCAGTCACAAATGTCACGTCACAGATTAGTGGAATTATACAAGCCTTGTATACCTCGTGACATAGCAGAATCTCCCATTGGTGATCTAGTGATCTTTCCAGAACGGATAGCGAAAATCCTGCCATCATTAGTCCTAATGTAGGTACCTGTGTCGGAAAGAACAGAAACTCAGAAACGCAAATTGATGACGGGTAACGTAGTCTAGTCTGTACTAGGTTGTTGATGTTACCTTTAGACCCTTTGATGACATGGATGCTCTCTCCAGCACCAATTCGAGCTTGTACATCTGTTGTGCTGTTAGCGCCTGGAATTACAATGTCTGTGGGTTGAAACAAAACAATAAGTAATTTAACTCATCCTGATCCAATTCCTGCTTATAATTCTTTTCACGGAAATGGCTGTATCTCGGTCGTTTTTTTAACCGCTGTTTTTCTTATTAGACATGCCGTTTTCAAACGGCGAAAACCCTTGAACGCATACTCCAAATTGAATATTTATTTCCCTGTCAAACACAGCTCACCTGTCCATGTCGACGATCGGACGGGGTGCGATAAAAAGAAATAAAGAAATGTCTTGAAAAGGTAAGAAAAAGGGCAGAACAGAGGGGCTGGCAGTCAATGAGATTGCTACCTAGTACCTACCGCTTTACTTGACAAGATAATAAAACCACCTTCTGGGTAGTTGTTAAGCTGCTTGTGCTGGTGCTTGTGAGGTGTTTTGATAGAGCTGGGGGAGGTGCAGCAGTGGAGGAGGGGTAATACTAATTCCCCTTGTTTAATGGTAAGGGCCATGTATAGCACAACACAGCATTAAAGATCTCGACCTCAAAATGATCATGGTGTTTTGTTGAATGCTTGGATAGCATTGGTAGCTTAAACATCTTAACCCCAGAAACCGTATTTTGTGGAAAATGTTGGAAGAACACAAGCTCATCATGTCATGAGCTTGTAGATTGTCTATTTTCAATATTGACCTGAGCTGGGAAGAAAATGGTTTGATCGGTAAGACAGGCACAGTAATGCTTACCAGTTGTGGTGACAATCCTCTGCACATAAACCCCAGCCTTCTGTAGATAGTTAACAGGAAAGCCTCCACCAGAGCTGGAGCCAGCCATCCCCACCTGACGAGGCATCATGGGGATCGGGGTGGACTGAATTGGCCGGACACTTGCCACAGGCTTATCATCTGGCCGTGCTATGGGACGCCTGTAACATGAAGTTATACTCAAAATAGGATCACACAAATAACTTGATCGGTAAAGATTTTGAAGTTCCTTATTGAGGCTTTGAATAGAGGCCAATCATTTAATGTATAGTGAAGGATGTATAATGTTTTAATAAATAGGGCTATTGGGGCACAGATAGCCCAGTGGTAAAGGTCCATACCTTTACCACTGGGTAAAGGACCAAAGGTACCGGTATGTCTGATCCCTTGCTCTATTCCCGGACTGGGCGTACCTTTGCTGCATGTCACGCCTCGACTCTCTCCCCGTTTATACTACACATTATAACTATCAATAAAGGCAAGAAAAGCGTGGAAAAAAACTACTTTCACATAAATAAATGAATCGGGCTATACACTGAGTGGTTTAGAGTTGTTAAAATTATTTCTGAAACTTTTAAACCCACCAGTTGCGCTGGCTAAATGCTGGTATATTGTTAAGCGTCTGGTCACTGGTTGGGTAATAGTGGGCGTAGGATGGACGAGAGTAGGGCACGGAGGCACGCTTCTCGTCTTCGTAGCTCTTCTTGGCAGCTCTCTTCTCTGCTTTGGTGAGCTTTGACTCCTTCCGGTCCACCAGCAGAGACTCGTGATGGAAAGGTTGCTGTTAATACAGAAATGACAAAATGGCCAATATTCAATATTGAATGGCTAATAACAGACCACACTAGCAGCACGTAAACAAAGACATGGCAGAAGCTCAAGAAGGCAACGGAGACGTGGGGTGGAGTTTTAGCCAAGGAGCGAAGGGTGTTCAACCGTAGCACTACTAGCACAGTATTATAATGAAAACGTGATGCAATGCCAATATGTATTATACAGTATATTTCCCCTCAAATATCTTAGTTTTACCAACATGTGGAATAGTTTATGATTTATTGAAATTATGAGAATCGCTATGTAGCGCCTGGTCTGGGTGTGGAATCCAGGCAGCAGCCCTTGCACACAAGCTGGCTCGCTGGCCGCTGCTCAGTGCTCCCTGGCCGCGTACCACGGTGTCTGTCTCCCGACTCCCCGGGGTGCATGTGTTTCAGTTGCAATCCAGCATCAGCAGCCCTCGGCCCCTCGCTGGATTCCACCCGGGGAGGACTCTGAGGAGGGGAGGGATCAATATTGTTCATGTGATGGTTTGTTTGTGCTTATTTGTTGAAATGGTGGAAGTCGATATGGTGAGTCACCGATGCCGGGTAGAAGCCTGCATTCTACCCGTGCAGAAGGGAGGACATGTCGGTCACACAACCCTCCTAGGAAAACAAATCTGGCCAGCGGTGGTGCTCGGCATTGCTCATTGAATTACAACGAATAAGCGTGGGAAAAGTAGTTCACATGAAAGATGCTGTGGTGGCTGGGGTATTTCAGCTGGAATCTAAGTGAATCTATGCTTATCATAAGTTTAAAGCCAGACCAAGAGCTAGGCATGTGACTAGGACAGGGTGACTACCTGGTTCGGCCACTTCCAGGGGCTCCTGGGTACAGCAGAGGAGTTGAGGAGGATGTGCCGGCAATCCTCCAGGGCCTGGACATCGAAGATGGTCCCTTTACGACCAGTGAGCTTTCCAAGGCGAAATCCACAGTGAGGGAGGGCAAGAGTGCTGGGCCAGATGGCATACGCCCAGAGGTCCTAAAGAACTGTGACCTTGATGACCTCACCCTGGAGTTTTGCAACCTGTCACTAATGAACAACAAACAGCCTGAAATATGGTCTCTGTCCAACATCATTCCAATGCCTAAAGCTGGGGACCTCTCAAAGCCGGACAACTACAGAGGCATCAGCCTGACTTGTATCACTGCAAAGGTTTACAACAGAATGATACTAAACAGGATACGGCATGCCATCCACCCTCTCCTGAGAGAGAACCAAAATGGCTTCAGAGAGGGGAGAACTACCGTAGCACAGATCTTGGCACTGAGGAGAATGATTGAGGAGGTGAAGAAGGATAACTTGACTGCTGTACTCTGCTTCATCGACTTCAAAAAGGCGTTTGACTCGATTCACAGAGGCACAATGGTGAAGATCCTTAAGGCCTACGGTGTCCCTCCCAACTTGCTCCGGGCAATAGAGTCCATGTATGCAAGAACAAGGGCCAAGGTGGTGACACCAGATGGTAACAGCGAGGAGTTTGATATCCGGGCCGGGGTAATGCAGGGGGATACCCTAGCCCCTTTCCTCTTCATCATAGTCCTGGACTATGCACTCAGGAAAGCCATCAGTGGACGAGAGCAGGATCTTGGCTTCACCCTAACACCAAGGAGGTCAAGACGACATCCCAAGGTAGTCCTGACAGATCTGGACTATGCGGATGACATCGGCCTGCTCTCCGACAACGTGGAACAAGGTCAGGAACTCCTGAACAGAGTGGAGCTGGAGTGTGCCAAAGTTGGCCTTAGGCTAAATGCCAAGAAAACTGAGGTTATCACCTACAACATCTCACCGGAACATCCACCTCTCACAACAACAGGAGGCACGGTGCTGAAGTACCTGGGCTCATGGGTCAACTCAACCGAGCAAGATCTGAAAGTGAGGAAGGCACTTGCATGGAGGGCCCTGAATGGCATGACCAGTGTATGTAATTCCAATCTCCCCCGACAAATCAAACTCAGCTTCTTCTACGCAACAGTGGAGTCTGTCCTATACGGCAGTGAATGCTGGACCCTGAAGCCAACCCTGCAGAAGTCCCTTGACGGGTGCTACACCAGAATGCTGCGTGCAGTACTTAACATCAGCATGACTGTACATGTCACCAACAAGACTGTATGAGGGATTACCACAGGTGAGCCAGAAAATAGCAGCCAGGAGAATGAGACTAGCCAGCCAGCCAGCAAACTGGTGCTCTGGGAACCAACACACGGGCATCGATCACGAGGACGCCCCACGCTAACAAACGTGGATGTACTCAAGAGTGATGCAGGAGTGCAAAGTACCAACGAACTGGCCGGATGTATGGAGAATCGGGATGACTGGAAACGACGATGGAGGGCTCGTCTGAGGACGACCTAGAGAGAGAGATGTGTGCTGTACCTTGGTGATGAGGTTTGGATAGAGCAGACAAGCTTGACTGAGGACGTTCTCCAGGTCTTCTTTTGGTTCCAAAGGCTTTTTGGTCGAGTTAGGCTCCTCCTCCACAAAGTGCAGCAGTGACTCCACTTCTTTCCGGGTGAAGTTCAGCACCGGGTTCAGGTCATCCACCACACGGTCTGAATAGAACACAACTCATTTTAAGTCAATGAACTGCATATTCTCAATTGCAGAGTTGAACCCTGTTAGTTTGTTTGCACACACTAGCAGGAGCACAGGGCTTTAAGGATGATGGGTCTGTGGGTGAAGCATGGCCTCTAGGGCCCTCTAGTGGGCCTTTAAGATTGAACTCTTGTTGATAGATGCTGTACTTTTAATGCTGTAATATTTTCAGGTACCCACTAAACAACCATTACATGCGAAATATAAAAAAAAAATATATAAAAGCTAAGGTAAGTCCAATGTTACATTTCTTAAATAAGTGTATTAAAAGAATAGAACACAATGAATCGGCTCAAGATACCGTCTACTCTACAAAGTTGGCGTGGCACATTTCAGGCTAAAAGCACTCAAGACACTTTTTGATGCAGATATGTAGTATTTTGCGATTTTCTATCTTACCGGACATGCCCTGTTTGGAGACCTGTCTGTCATAGATCTTCCTCTCTAGGGTGTAATCACAGACGAGGCGGTAAATGTGGCAGGCCTTCCTCTGGCCATAACGGTACACTCGACACACTGCCTGGGCATCGTGACACGGGTTCCAGGATGCATCAAACACCACCACACGGTTGGCCCCAATCAGATTAACCCCTAAGCAGCCCGCTCTGTGTGGACAATCAACAATTCATTAAATATCAGTGTACATTTCAGCGGGGAAGTGTGTGTGAAAGACTGAAGCCCGATTTATGCTTTTGCCGTACAACGGTGTTGCTGACAGATCTAAAAGTTCATAATGTGGTAACCTGGTAGACAGAAGGAAGAGCATTGTTGAGATGTTCTCTGTGTCATTGAACTGGTTGATCAGTCGCTCTCTCTCTGAGGCAGAGGTACTCCCATCCAATCCTGTATAGAGCAGAAATTAGGCATATTATGCACGACATCCTTCCTAAATCCCAGCATCTAGCATCGAGTTTCTGGGATGAGTGAATAGGTGGTGGATTTTAAATCCATGCCAACACAAGCACATGTAATTCTTTAGAGGTTAGTACATTTGTACTTTTTGTATTCATAATAGATAATAATTCATCTCTGCTCTATACACAGAACAAATTAGAGACAAATGTGCCAATGAAATATGCACACTCCCATTCAATAGTTTTCCATGGTAAATAGCACACATTGTGAGTAGTTGCTATGGGAACAGAGCCGAGGCTGGATGACTCACTGTAGTAGTTGAGATTGCGGATCCAGTTCTGGTTGTGGGCGTCTGGGAGGGCTATGCCTGGCGGCATGGGTCTTTTACATAAGAACTCTTCAATGACTGACAATGTGGACAAGCTTTGGCTAATGGGAAAACAGGAAAGATGACAGATTACAGGATACTTTAACAAGCTCAAATAAGAAATGCACAATAATTGATATAAGGTCATATACGTTGGATCTGTGTATAAAATGATACTGTGGTTTTAAATGTAAAGATGAATTAGCCCCAGTCCAAACCAGGTAATAATGACATTTTCCATTTTTAAATGAATAAATTACTATCAATGCTAATCTATTTCTAATACACTTAATGTTGGATTGTATAGCGGACAAGGGACTAACCTGAAAACCAAAACCTTATCTCGCTTCGCAACACTCTCCTCAATCAAATGGAAGAGCAGAACCATCTTGGAAGAGTTCTGCAAAAGTCCTGGCTGGTAGCCTGACATAATGCCTTTTGCCTGTGATAGATCAATGGAAGAAATAGATGCTGAATTAGTCATTTTCTCATAGACTATTTTTTAGGCCTATGGGGAAGATACCAAGAAGGAACACAATGGCACAGTCAATATTTGCTGAATACTCAAAGATCACAATGAGGGCCTGGGCCGTGGCTCAACGGTCCAGGCACCTTGGCTGGTAATCCAGTCTGGCAGTGTGCCGCGGGTTCGACTCCCGATCTCGACGGCCTTTACTGCATGCCACCCCCCCCATCTCTCTCCCCATTTCCTTTCAGCCTACTGTCTGTCCCTCCATATAAAATAAAAGGCGAAAGCCAAAAAAAAAAAAGATCACAATGAGAGGATCATTCACGAACTCGTTCATATTTAGGGTGAACGTGAACTGAACGTACTGCATTTCTGTTTGATGAACGTCATTGTGAACGCGTTCATTTCTGGCGTGTGTGAACGTCACTTTTTCACGTTCAACTTCGTTCAAGAGTGAGTGTTTCAATAGAGCCTTCCAAGCGAAATCCCGGTGCTAAAACACATCCTAAACATGCCTTAATATCTAGCGGAAAACCCACCAATAAGTCCCTATACGACACAAATTAACTAATCTTTCTCAGCCGTCACTGGAGCGCGCATCTAGCTACTGCATGGTGATTATGCACGCAGACAGACAGCAGACACTGTGCCAACTCCTAACACAAACACTGAGGAAACTTGTTGTTTGATTAAACATAATGTGCCACGAAAAATAGATTCCAATAGCTTAGTTGGTTATTATCGCGTCGAGGAGGTCCGTGTCCATAATATCGCCACGAACGGCCAACAAAAGACATCGCTCTTCCACAGTGAATGAAGCGCAGTGGTGCCCGATTTATTCTTCGTCGTACAATGTGTTTCATGCTGAAAATAACGAAAAAGAACTATAATAGTTCATTTTTTGAAACGATGAACTTTAGTTCACAATTTTGAATGATGAACTATGAACGGAACTAGTTCATTTTTAATATTTTGAACTGTGAACTGAACTAGTTCCTAAAAAAAATAACTTTCCCAACACTGTCTGCGGAGACGGGAAGAATGTTGGTGTCTATTCATTTCCAATAGGAGAATGAACGCGAATACAGCTTAGGAACCATTCCTTAACTCCATGGTCACTGAACTAAATACTGGACCCAATCATCACAAGGTATACAATATTTCCAAGATATTCATACTAAAAATGGCTTTTTTTAGCGAGACGAATCAGGAGAAAATCTACTTTGTTATTATATACTTTGTAATTCTTTATCCCAGCAACAAACTCTCCCAAGTCACTAACAATCGTTCTGTCCGTCTGCAATTTGACGGATGACATATTTAAGAATAAAAGATGACAATATGTGAATATTATAACGTGAAATGAATGGAAATAAAATGTGTGTTCCAATGCTTATATATATATATATAAATATAATTTTCCATAATTGTCTTAAGACTCTGGGGTGATGGTGGCTAAACCACGCCTACTATATTTAGGAGACCATTTGTAGGCTTTGTGTACCATTTCGCCTCTAGTGGCTCCAATGAAGTTCACCCATAAAACAATGTACCAGGGGGGATAGTTTTATTAGAACACACTAAACTGTCCTGAAATGTAGCATTGGCCTGTCATATCTACAGGATGCTACATGATGTGGGCGTGCATACACAAACACAGTGAGGTCAGGACACAAACTTTCTCTCAGGTGCTATTTACACAAGGATGGTGTTCATAGAAAACGGCAAAGTTTTTACCCTTTACACGAGAACGCATACATTATGCTATAATGTGCTATTTTGCTATAATGTCGCTAGGTGGCGATAACGGGCTGCCAAATAGACAGGTCACCCACGTACAAGAAGAAGAACCCCGCAACACGGCTCTGTCTTTTTGGCAAATCTAGAACTTCAAATTTAAGACATCCGGTTGCTTTCAGAATAAAAGTGTCGTTAATTAAATAATGATTACATTACATTATTAGTATTATTATTACATTACAGTTATTGTAAAGACACACATTATGTTTCTGTGTAAAAATAAGTAATTCAATAACACAAACATAATGTGTGTCTTATAGCATCATTTAAATGCTTAATTTGAAGTTTTAATGTGCAAATTAAACTTTTTTTCAATACTCTAGAGGATACTCTTATTTTGAAGAGATGGTCTTTAATTTGCTAGCTTAGATTTGCCAAAAAACAGTGCCGCGCAAGCGGCGCAACACTGCTCTGGGCTGACAGGCAGCCCAGAGCATGCAGGCAAAGCGCCGCCACGGGATGGTATATATTTTATAATACATTAGGCTACATAAACGCTGCTGCCGCCTATCACAAGGCTTTTTATTTACATCATGGTTTTACATTCACCATCGCTGATGAGCAGCATTTTGTAGGCGAGGCGGGAGGCTTGTTCAGGAACTCCATTATATCATAATTATCCCATTCTGACCTGAGATCAGATTCATACGAGGTTTTCCACTGGACACACACTGGTCTGATTAACCCATTCTGACCTGAGATCAGATTTAAAAAAATGTCAGTCGTTCTTCGATTTTTCCAAAAATAGCAGACCTACAAGCTCGTATCGCGCCACTCGGTGGCGCGATATGAGCTTGTAGATCTGCTATTTTTCAATAGGTAAAGCACGACACGATGCCAACACCAAAATGGGTGCCCGTTCAGAATGGGTTATATGGCTCTGCATCAATGTAATAAACATATGCGCTGTGAGCCAACGTGAGCCATGATGTCATAAGTTTTGCAGATTCACCGTTTTGCCTGTTTACACGGAGAAGGGATAAAACGGCGTTCTCAAAGATTTCCACTCTGGAAGGTGGTTTCACTTTGTTGCGTTTTCACCTCATGAGAACACGGTTCTCGTCTAAACAACCACAGCAAACGATACTTTATTTTGACGTTTTCTATGAACACCATCCTCGTGTAAATAGCACCTCAGACAGAGTGAACGAGTATTTAAGGGCTGAAAGACATCACTGCTCAGTTTGCGGTTGTTCGCAGCAAGATGGCTAGATTGAAGCAAATGCCTCAATCTTAATCACTTTCATTCTAGTTTGCTCATATTGCTGTATTTCAGCTGGTGCATGCTTACATCTCAGAGAGATTTAGAGAGAGAGAGCGCATTAATATGAACAGAGCATGAGGATCTTCAATTGTGTTACCGGCAGATATGTGAATAGTGAAAGAAGGTTGCTTCCATTCTTTGGGCAAACTTCGCAAAGTTCTCCAACATTTTCCAAATGTTTTTTGTTCCAGGCAATCATTAGCGTCTCAACCATTGACATTTTTTAAATACTAAATTGCATTACATAAAAGATGAGGCATACCCAATCATAGGTGATGACTTGATTGGCTCTTTCCTGAGTGGTGTTGAGTGGAGGCAAGGTGCTGGCCTTGCTATTGGTGGAATCGGCAGCTTTGGCCTTGAGGCCTGTACCAGGGGCAGAACAGCGGGCGTTGGAAGCTATGTCATCAAGGTCCAGGTCCGGCTCATTCGCCTGGTTCTCCTTCTGCAGGCTTTCATACAGCACATCAGGGTGGTTCCAAATCTGGAGGGTTCCAAAAACAAGATGCCTCGCTTATTCAAACAATGCCAAATTGTTATATGATGGCCGTATGTACTGGCTCTGGACACACAACATGAATGAAGAAATCAGCATCACCTTGCAGCAGACACAGAAGGCCTTGAGGGGGTTGAGGCCAAGCCAGCCACTGTTTCCAGCCTCCCGGAAGCGGGTCATGAACTCAGAGTAGAGTGCCCTTTGGATCGGGGACAACCGCACCAACATCACATGCTCATCCTTAGAAGGAAGCTGGTCACGCAGCACATCGTGACCACGTCTGAACAACGGAAAAGGATTCACAGAGAATAGAAATGTGTTACTCGTAAATCATGTTTGACTCTGCAGCCTCTTCCAAATTACAACGTACTCACCTCTGAACAAAGCCCTCAAGTAGGCTGTGCAGCACATGGCTACGGTAGCGCATGAGGCGGACATCTTGAGGTGTACTGTCCACACACTGCCCGTTTAGGATGGGCCGCTCAAACATGTTGCTGAACTCCTGGCGCGTTCCTAGAAAGTCTGGTCTGACAAAGTCCACCATGCACCAGTACTCAATGAGGTTATTCTGTAGAGGGTAGCCTGTCAGAACGACCCTGCGCCGCGAACGGATGTTCTTCAGCGCCTGTGATGTGTTGGCGTGGCAATTCTTTATGCGGTGACCCTCATCACAAATCACCACATCTGGACCCGGCCGTGCAATGGCTTTCTCAATACCTTTAAAGAGAATGAAGAAAAGACTTTAAAGGAAATGGTTACATTTTTAACTATGGTTAACCGAATCACAGACTGTATGCATTTCTTCAAACAAACCTTTGCTTTGTTTGCTAAACCTAACAATCAAAGTCACCTTTCATGAGCTCCTCCCGTCTGTCTTCTTCATCTAGGTCAATGATAACTGGACCGACAGGCTTTTTAGACTTCCTCTTTCTGCACACAACAAAGGTCTTCTTCATGGACAACAGGCGGTACATTTCATAGCCCATCAACAGCACCCCTCCACCTCTGGACCAGTCCTCCACTACCTTAGCCCTGGCCACTGTTGATCTGCAAGTCAGACACCCAGTATGACAATCGATCATGTAATGTAAACATTAACTGATATGTCAAAAGGGAATGTTGTGGATTACTCATATTCCCTCCTTCACACAACCATGCGCATTCACAAATGTATGTGAAAAATCATACACAAATTTTAAGCTGCGTACTTGTGCTCATCATTGAGAATGTAAACTTTGAATGCACGGCCTGTGAAACTTGCAGGGTCAGTGTCAGGAGAAATGGCATCTTGGGGAGGAAGCCAGAGGTTAAACTCTGACATCCAGTTCTGAAGAGTGTTCACCTGGGATATGGGAGTGAGAAAAATATATTTATATTTTCACATGTATAAATAAATTAAAACATTGAGAGTTATCATCTATAGAAGCATGTTGCATACAATTCACTCCACACAGCAAGATATACTACACTACAGGCACATAGACAACTCACCGGGACAATAGCCAGCACAGTGTGTGCCCCAGTATGCTTCAGCAGGATGTCGATAAAGGAGATGACCTGGAGGGTTTTGCCCAATCCCATACTGTGAGCCAGGATGCAGCCAAATCCACTACTGGTTTTATACCGTTCCAAAGACTCAATCAGGTTATCATACAGAAACCGGATTCCTCCAACCTTAAGAAATGAGGAGATTAATACATTAATTCACAAATACTCTGGACTCTGTATGTGAGAAGGCAATGAAAGAATATTACATAATATGAATAGGTGTATGCATAGGAGAGAGAAACAAGAGCCAGAGAGAGGGTTTTGTTGGGTGATCATGTCTCAGCTATCAGGTCCTGCATTCAGTTTGGTTTGAAAAAGTCTGACCCAAATACATAATTGAAAGCAGCGGTGCAGAGAGTGATTGAGTGTGTGTGTTTAAGTAAAGTGTATAAGCTGTATACCTGGTGAGGTTTGACAGCCTTGGCTAGTTGTGGAGCCAGGAAGATATCCTCCTCCTCTGCAGGGTGATTCATATTGACCAGCACTCTACCCTGAGCATCGGGGTGGTTCTGAATGTCGTTGATGTGCGCCCCACTGCTCTCCTCTGTGCCAGCGTTGCTCTCGGCATCCTCATCAGTCGACTCGCTGCTAATGTGCAAAGCGTCCTCGTCCCCGGAGCTGAGCTCAATCACATCTGTATCAAGGTGGATGAAACTAATTATGTAAGAGTGTGCACATAACTCAGGTGGTTCATAAAGTAAATCCTGACGTCACGCCATTATCCCCTGGGTCATGGAAGTATTTTCTCTATTGAGAATACCATAGGTTCTTCTTAGCATCTTGTCATAAAAACTGGGTTCCAAGAGTCAGGCTATGCCGTTAGCTATGCAACTCTGTGTTGTCTAATGTCTATGAGTGGCTCTGGATACTACAGTAGAAAATCACACCACTCAACGTCCCCACTGAAGCATTTCACGCTTCATCAAAAACATTTGCAAGATTCCTTAGATTTTGTGTTATTATTATTTACCACCAGTTACCAGATGCTGGGTAATGGGTGGTATGGCATAACATTCTGTGTGTACTACATTCGAAAGGCAATTTTAGCGTTCAAATGTAATATATTTTTTTCACATTCAAATAATTTTCAAATCATGAAATTTGTTCAGACAGTCCTAGTTTAAGGTTATATGCGTTGAATCAGGGCTGTTTTGAGCTTCTATGTTGCATTAACGTAAACAGACGTTTTTCTCTGCAATCATACCTTCCCGGATGGTTCTAGCAGGCAGCTTGGGTTCCTCCGGTTCAGTCTCCTCGCCACTGCTATCCAAACAGATGACATCCTGCTTGCTCAGGAGAGAAGGCACTGCTTGAGACGCCTCCCTCAGAGCTTCCACTGGCAGAGGTGCAAAAGGATAGGAGATGATGTGTGTGTTTATAACTGTATACCGGTATATATATATGTGTGTACAGCATAGAGCAACATACTTTTTTATATATAAATATTTGAAGGTTTTCAGAAAACTTCAGATAAGGATTTAGAAGGTGTTTTTAGAAGTGGCCATAGTCTTAAATTGGTTAAAAAGTTCACCCAAGAAATGACTCACCCCATGATCTGAGCTAAGACTGCAGACTGAACTGAATGTGTGTTTTAATAGAAACTCAATTTTATTTTTATACACCTACATTCATCACCTATATATATATTATGCACTCACAATTGTATCATGCAGGTTAGTCATATTATGCACTTTATGCTCTTCTCTCTCTATCTTTTATAACTGCAATGAGCCTGCACAAATAAGAATTTCACCCAACTTACGTGTAATGTGATGTGACAATAAAGATTGATTCTGATTCTGGTGATGAATACAAAGACATTTGTTTGTATAACATTCCTTTAGTGAATGAAGAAGTCTCAAAAAGAAGAAAATACTTAGGTAGACCGGGTTTAACAACAGCAAAACTATATCTAAAAGCTGTTGATAAACTCCAAACAACACTCATAGTGTGATCAAGTGCCCAAGCAAAAAACGTGCCTGGGCGTGCCCGTGTGGTTGAACCGGAGCTGCCCAGGTGCACGCATGAACGAGTGTTGTTTTGGAGTTTATAAACAGATTTCTCCATTCACTGTAAATGAATGTTATATTAAAATGAAGTAATTTTTTGAGTCCCCATTCAAATATTTGTTCTCGCCTCTGTAAAAGTAACACATCGTTTAGCGTGCAAACTAAGACCTTTGGGATTTTTACCTATTTGAGACTCTGTGACAGGTAGGACTTGTGTAGATGATTCCTTCCTCTGCTGTTCCAGACGTTTCCGCCTTTCAAACTCTTCGAGTTGGGCTGCCTTGGTCCCAGCCTCCAGCTGATGCTCTTTGAGTAGCTTTCTATAAAGATAAAAGGCGAGAAGGTCAGGCAAAAACATATATAATCACCAAATGTGTTTTAGCCAGAAGGATCTCAGTGTGTGCGTGCGTGTGTGTGTGCGTGTACCTGATATTCTTCCTCATATGTGTAGGCTTTGATGGGTCGGAGGGTTTGGAACCTTTGGAGGACTTGGATGATTTAGAGGACTTGGTTGATTTAGAGGACTTGGATGATTTAGATGATTTAGAGGACTTCTGCTTCTTTATTTTTTTTATTTTGGAAGGGGGATTGCTGCTGCTTGTGTTCTCTGGGCTGGTTGGAGGCTGAGAACGGGAAGCAGGTCTGGAAGAAGGGCGGGATGTGGGCTGAGACGGAGGCTCGGGGGAGGGCTCTCTAGAGGTAGCTGAAGCAGAATCCCCTCCATCCTGACCGGATTCTGCATTATCCTGTGCACCCTCAACTCGTTCTGAGAGAGTGAGACAGAGATTACAGATATTGCACATTGATCACATATTTGCACAGGTTCCAGGTTTGATTGCAGCTGGAGACCTGTGTTGCATGCCCTTCCACCTCAATGCTCCCAGTTTTCTGTAGTGGCCGACCGATATGTTTTTTAGGGACATATTTCACTAAAGCCGTTTTTGGAAATCTGATTTTGTACGGATTTTTAATTATCATCAATGTAAAATAAAAATATACTTTTAAAGGAAACAAAATTGCATTGAAATGTTTTACATTGTTTTTCTTACAGCTGAACTCTATTAGTATTATCCTTTCGTAAAGCAAAACAAAGACAAGTCAGAGGTGGGATAAACTTAGCAAATTGCTTCAAAAACTCTTTTAGATTCATATTTCATGACTTGTTTTTTCTTGACAGCTATGTATGCAGGAGTTAGGCTATAGAATTTGACTATTCTTTTTGAAAAGCTAGACTAGAAATGAACACTTCAAAGTTGTAATGTTTTAAGGGCTACCATATCTTACAAATAGCACTACAACACGTACACCAATTTGGCACACGGCTAAGATTTTCAATGATCATAACTTCATGAATCACCACCCTCATTATTAGAGTTAAAACAAGGGATATTTTAGTCTCACCAGCTGTGTCATCTTCATCGTCTCCATCATCTCCATCCTCATCTTCCTCCTCCATGTCCTCCTCCTCCTCTTCCTCTTCATTTTCCAAATCTTCCTCCTCACTGTTAAGACTGTGCTCCCGATCACTTTCTGAAATTGCCTCTTCAGACATGGTGTCCTACAGGGCTCTAATAGTATTACCTACACATCCTTAACAGAAGCCCTAAATCCTAAAAGAGAAATTAATTGCATGTTACAATATTGGACGGAACACGTTATACTCTTACAGTCGTTCAAAAATATGAAAGGCTGTCCAATTTCAGCATAATTATAATTATTTGACTACAGAGTGCAGGTTACAAAGAGGATAACACTGAGGTCAAAGAGCGATTGTAGACTTCCTTTGTACTACAATTTAAGATATAGGTTTTTTTTTAACATGGAAACCAAAACCACGACTACTGTATTATTGCATGAATCTTAACACTTAAGCAACACCCTCTATTTAGTTATCTACTGAATAATGCTTGCGTTTTGGAGACACGTTAGCTTTGAGGTAATTAACAATGAAGATTGTACAGAGTAGATTGAGGTCCCAGTCAGATACAAAATCATATGAAATGGGGGTCGGGGGGGCATATCAATAATAAGGGACATTGAAATAAAAAAGGGTGAGAACCACTGCTACACTGGTCATTTGAAGCGACTGGCAATTTTCCAGTTTCGGGAGTAAAACTTTGTTCCGATTTGATTTGAACAAACGGTCTCTGTCTGAACACAATGTGCAGCGTGGTATGATACACAGGTCTTTCTCTGTTGTAAGAAACCTAAGGATAAGGATGTACTGTTACCACTACCAGCCAAGCTAACTGCGCAAGTAGGTAGCCTGTAATAGTACTGTTGTTATTGTTAACATCATCCCCTCGGTCGTTTTGAGACCCTGGTGCTGCAACAGACAACAGTTAACTGTAATGTAAATGTTATATAACTCCTGGACTTACCCTGTGGTAAGGTGTGCTATTGCTAACTAGTGAGCGGGTTCGACGACAACGACTGATCGTTTTAAACCTTAACATACACCACGCAACGTCCATTGTCCAAGATCCTTGTGTGCAGAGGAAGGATGTTGGTTGATTAGCTGTGTGTGGCTAGCTGGCTATAGGGATGCTAATGTTCGCTAAACAGCTCACTTGGCTAACGTTAGCCAAGTTACACACAAATGCTAATCTTTTACAGTGCTAGCTACGATGCGCTAGCCAAGACACCAAGTTCAAACATCAAGCTTTGATTGGCCGCTATTCTTACCTCGTGTATGTTGACGGTATATCCTCTAAGATAATTAAGCCTGTGTTCTTGTGATCGTGATTTATTCTCAGATTAAACGGATATTAACAGAATAAATGCAATGGCAAAGGTTGCTATTTTTCCCAGGTTTTTTTGTCAGTGTGACTACAAAGATCATCCCCACAAAATGGGGAACACTGCTGCACACTCGAACGTTCCGGGTATAGGTCTACTAAAAATCAAGATGAATACTAAGAGAAAAAAATAATAATAATATATATATATATATATATATATATATATATATATATATATATATATATATATATATATATATATATATATATATATATATACATATACATTTCCCCTCACTGTATATGTATCTTTTCCCTTTTTGCTTCCTATATGATGAATTCCTGTTCTGTTCTTTAGCTACATAGAAGTGTCTATTTGTATGTCTCTAAATGTTTTGATGAATTGAACAATGTGGACCCTGTTGTAAACAAGTGTAATGCTTAATTGGGTCGTCCACTCACAGTTAACAGTCTTTGTATTGAGTTTGTGCTTAAAATGTACTGTAAATTCTACAAACTGTTAATAAATATTTCAATCAATCAATCAATCAACACACACACACACACACACACACACACACACACACACACACACACACACACACACACACACACACACACACACACACACACACACACACACATCTGACTTTATTATTATGATCGGTACACATGATATTATTATTATTAAGGGACCAAGAAGTGACTTTGGTCACTTATTGATTTTGTGTTTTTTTTTGTTTGTTTGATGGCTGTGTTGTGCCCCCCTCCCTGCATCAAACAAAAATGTTTTGTCAAACCATGTGACTTTCATTGGAAATGCATCGGGCGGCCATTAAACACGGACAAGACACAAGACAAATGTTGTATGCATGTTGCAACAGTGTGAGACTGTGAGTGAGGCCTTATTTGTGCATATTGTTCTTATTGTGTATTGTCTTCGTTCTTGGCCTTATCGCTGCTTGCAGCTATATTTATTATTATTATTATTTATTTCATGGTTTTCCAAAACGAATATTTCAATGCTTGATTTAACCACTTTCTAAAGGTCAGAAAAAATAGAGACCTACACCATTCGATCCAGCGATTCAGATCAGATCAGTCGTGTGACTCGTGTCTTTACCTATAACTGCACCGATCTGCATGAAACTGTGTATGCAAGGAAAAACATCTGGTCTGCATTTTCCAAATGTGCCTTATATAGCACCACCAGGAGGCCAACCAGGGGCGGCCTTATGGATCTGGAGGCCCGTTTCAAGACCAAATATGAGACCCCCCCCCCCCCCCCGGCCCCCATATATGGAGACATAATGGAGTATATGTCTGCATATACGCCATATACTCTGCATATGGGCATATGATATACACCCCATATGGAAAGAACTCCATATGGGCATAAAAGGGACACAGACATAATATTTGGATGGGGCATCCATTTCCAACTTGAATCGTTCCATGTAGGCCAGTGCCCAACGGGCACCGCTGTAGAGGCCCCAGGGGCACCGCTCTATAGTACATATAATAATCCAAGCAATTTTGACTTACTAAATTACAATGAATGTGATTTGTTTTTTAAACCTACATCCATATAGTACGGTTGTCACATGTGGGGGGAAAAACGACATCAACAACATCAACCTGTTAAATTAAATGTGATACATATAGCTTGTATATCTGTTTTCTATAAGCATGCACCCTTGCAAATGTATGATGTAATTGCGAATGCGATGGGGTAGCAAAAGCAATAGTAATAACTTTGTACCAGTAACTAGAACTCTTGATACCAAGTAATACATAACTAATAAGTAATGTAACATTGTTCGTTTTTAAACTAGTAATATGCTGAATATGATAGTACTGGGCAGGAAAGAAAGTCCCATAAAATGTTGTGTAAGTTATAAGAAAGCAACACTTCATGGAAACTCCTCACAGCTAGCTAGTGGAGTCCACTGTAGATCTGTTAGTAAGTAAAACTCAACTTGATTGAAGTTGAGTTCTATTAGTTACAGCTAGTAACTGGGATACATAGCAGAACAAAAAGAAAATACAGAAAACTAGAAAAAATTCTCCAAGGTCAAAGGCATATGAGGATTATTTATGAGGTGTGAGCTGTAGACTTGTTTTGATGTGTGAGCTGTAGACTTGTTTAACAGGAAAGACCAGGAGATGCACTGATCTGTGCCAGGTATGGGGAATGAGACTTCATTGAAATCAATGTGTTGAAATCAATGACTGTCTGCAACCTATTTTCCACAGAAATCTGTGTTTATATACACTTAAAAAAGGTGGAGGCTTATTTTGACAATGCAATGGCAATATGCATGGACTTTAACCAGCCTTGTGTTCTGTTAATCACAGAGAGAGCAGTAGCTCGTCATCACATGTTTGCTTAAGGGAGTGTTTGAGAGAGAGAGAGAGAGAGAGACACACACACACACACACACACACACAGAGATAGAGACAGAGAGACAGACATGATATGACGATGGCAGAAATGACTTTGTCCTGTCTCAGAGAGAGAGAGAGCAACAGGGAAGGAGGTAACTAATGGCAATGTAATGGCACGCCTTGTACTATAATGTCTTGACTCCTGAAGCAGTCATATGTGTAATCTGGACAGGGTGGCTGACTAGAGAAACAGTCCTGAACTGAAACCTGATTTCAACCGGATTTTTGAGGTATAGTAGCCTAAATGTATTTAATCTTTTTGCAATGTGATTGTAATGCTGCTAAATGAATGTTTCCCACACAGGGATAACGTTTTCAAGAAGGGCCTTTCCCATGAACAGTAATTTATTACAATTCAGTGTATTCTTATCGAGTTAATAGGCTGGGGCTGTTTGTGTGCTGGTGTGGTGATGAGAACCCAAATGCAAGACAGCAAGGCAAATGGTGGTCCAAAATTTAAGATTGCAAGGTGTCACAGGTAATGAATCACAAGAACTCAACTAACACACATGGAACATGAAAGGCACTGTTAGGCCTATCATTTACAATTTAGGCATTTAGCAGACGCTCTTAATCCAGAGCGATTTACATTAAGCAAGAACAAAAAGCATGGAAAATTGGCAATACATTACATACATAAAAAATGTAAAGTAGTTATGAAACATGCGTAAGCTAAGAACGTAACATTCAACACGCAGGGATTGACTAGAGAACAAGACAAACTGATATACAAATGATCGGGGGAACGAAAACTATAGACCAAGGAACATAATAGCATAATATATATAAAACACAATAATGAATGAAGCACAAAGTGCAGCAAAAGATCCCCCCTATCGATGGCTCCTTATGTACCAAAATATGCACAATAGGAAGTAGGAACTTCAGATGAGCATAAAAAAGAGCCGGCTGGGGCTCTTGACTGGGATAAAATAAAACACCAGTCTTGCTGACTGTCTTGCACTTTTTGTCTATTTTCAGTGGAAACTGCATATACGGTAAGTCGGACTAATGATCCTTATCAGTAGCCTGGTTAATAAACCAGACTAATATCGCACGGACCGCGGGATATTAGTCTGGGGAGGCTCAGCTTGGATTTCATTTCCAGGGGGGGGCGGGTTGAAACATTTTCTCTTTGACGCAATTGGTCAGAGCTACTGTCAGTCAAAGGTCTCAAGCATTGAAAGTCACTGTACCAAAGCCCGCCCATATTGCATACCGTGTCCCAATTGGCCGCCCCATTTCTCTGGTGTAGGAAATGGGAGTACAATTGAGCCTCTCCAGACCGTAATCCGCCGGCAGGCAATTTATTTTTGCCAACGGCTGATTCGGTCTGGTTTATTAACCAGGCTACCTTATCAGGACACTACACTACATGTGCACGCACAAACAGTCGCACACACACACACACACACACACACACACACACACACACACACACACACGCACACACAGAATCAATTTATGTCTGATAGATTAATAACTCTCAACATTAAGTTGACTCTTCATATTTGCTGTTATGTATTTTTTAATACATCATTATTAATTATGAATATTAATAACCCAACACAATATATAATGTCAGAGGATGCGGCATCATCGCCGCTTTTAGAATGCAAGTAATTAAAGTGTTATACTCTAAGACCATTTCAGCATGTAGAGCCATAAACCATTGAATTAGGAGCACAACATTTAGTCGGGACTCGGGAGGATCCCGTTGAAAGTCAAAATGTAAAACCTTTCCAAATAAATATTAAACTTTATCTTTAATGGTATAATGTTAACCTTATCAAAATGTAATACTATATTATTAAAGGAAAACTGTAGAAGTATCACCTTACGGCAGGAAAAAGAAGAAACTCTGACACCACACAATGAAAGGAGTCGACCAGCGGCAGCGTAAGATTTCAAAGGATTATATTGACCATAATATTTTCTGGGGAGTAGAATGGACGTCCAAACACAAGCATCGAAAAGATCTCCCCCTGACAAATCGTCAGTGCAAACCATATATATAGTCAGGGGATATTAATTAAATCTGGGAATACATTTCTTACCAAGAATGTCTTCACCAATGTGTTTGTAAAGGTGTCTACTAACATATCCCACATTGGTTTCTATTCAACCAGCCTAGGGGAATTTTTGACAGCTGCTGAAAGTTGGATTACCATACAACCATTAGGCTATAGGCTAAGGCAAAATGTTCTAAATTGCATTATGCTTTAAGTAGGATGTGACGTGTCAAACTAGGGGTTTTTCATCATTCTGAATCCATTCCACGCATTAGTTTTGCATGAAAAACACTCCTTAAAAGGGCATGACGTCAGCACATTTGGGCAATTAAGTGTCGATGGCCGTTTTTAGCCCAAGGAGTGTTTTACGTGCAAAACTAATGCTTGGAATGGATTCAGAATGATGAAAACCCCCTAGTTTGACACGTCACATGCTGTTTAAAGCATAATGAAATTTAGAACATTTTGCCATATAGGCTATTGGCTGTTGATTGTACCCCAACTTTCAGCAGCTATCAAAAATTCCCCTAGGGTGGTTGAATATAAACTAATGTGGGATATGTTAGTTAGTAGACACCTTTACAAACACATTGGTGAAGAAAATTCTTGGTAAGAAATGTATTCCCAGATTATACTGATAATATTCCCTGACTAATAGTGCATTTTTCTAAACAAAGATTTACAATTATGTAGGGCACAGGGCACGACATCCGCAAACAACAAATGTCTGAATAATATCCATCATTGGCGTTGGGGTGTAACAGCCTAATGCTGTTATAGATCTGCCAAATTCATGTTATGTTTTTGGCTTTTCAGGTCATGTGAACAACCAAACGTCACAAAGAAGTGAGCTGATGAAAGCAGACCATTCATGAGCCAGCCAGCATGGTCCAGTCTCAGCACACTGTGGAGGTTTACAACCTTAACCTATGACATGAAGGGGGACATAGTAGGACTTAATTGTTAGTACTGCTGCTGAATGTTGAAGAAATATGGTCTAAAAAGCGTCTCAGCGTATCCCAGGGGAGGAAAAAATGTTTTCTTCTGCATTGACGTTGGGATATATCCTGCTGAAACTCGCAACACCAGCCTTGACTTTGTATACCATTGGATATGACTATCAAGAAGTTGTTTGCTCGGAGGTACGTACAGTACATACACAATGTTCTGCACTGCACAGTGCACACAGGAGCACAAATATCCTGTTCTATACACAGTTTATATTGATAAGCACACATGTAATTTCCTTGGATACACTGGCATATGTTTTCTTAATTTCCTTTTATTCCTTTCAAATATTGAATCATGGATGGGTGACTGAGCTTGAACATTGTGCCCTGATAGCGTGCATACAATAATATTATTTTACTATGAGGCATTACCTAGCAACATGTCTCATTAAGTAATTGAGAAGGCGCTGTGAAGATAATGCCTGAATGAGTTGTGCCATGTGACAAAGTATAAATCACGTTTAAGCTGCATTTATTTTTTAACCACTTTACTGTGTCTCTCAACAGAATCTGTCAAAATGCAGCGTGAGGGATGAGATGCCCATCCTCTCTTCAGAAAACAAAGCGGTGAATGTTACTGGTATGAAGGTGCAGGCCAAGATCTATTGCCAGGAAGGAATACAAATACAATGTGCATTATGCCTGAGCATAGAAATACAACTCAACATAAGTCTGAATGAAGGAACAGCAGCTGAAGGAAGCCTGGGGCTTCATGGGGAGGACGACCACAAAGGGGTTCGAAGTATGAGAAAAAAAAAAAAAGGTGATTCTCAACCTTTTTAATGTCAAGGACCCCCAGTTTGATATGCATGATTAGGCCAAGGTCCCACTTTGATAAAATGTGTATCTCTGGGACCCCAATCCACGTCGTAAAATCTGTGTTCATTTAACTTGTCAGAGTTACATAAAGACCCATAAGGATCTATTTGGTTCCTTAAACTATCAATCGTTGAGAACCATTGATGTTCATGTATACACAGAAGAATACTCCGTTTTAGTTCTCTGATTGAGAGAGTAAAAATGGTGAGTTTAACGTGTAATTCCTTCAGTAACCTTCTGGTCAAAATATGATTTATGTGGTGAGGCTTTAATTGTCACAAACGTTACATATCACAAATGTTACACATTACATTTCTCTGGACAATCACGTAATGGAAGGAAGGCTGTAGTTTGCAAGATCATTAGAGTTGTTTTTTTTGTCTTCCAACAATTGCAAGTTACTTTGGAAATGTCTTTCTAGTGCTTTTAAGTAAGATATCTTATTACTCTTTAGTGCTCCAGTAATATTAGTTGTTCCTCTGTTGTTTCTGCAGCATTTGTTACAGTGTGCTACACTGCGCCTAGCTTGCCTGTGTGTAAGAAAGTACAGTTCACAGTAACTCCTACGCCTACAAAGGAGGCCCAGGTACAGTTCCATCAGGACACTACGACATTTCAACTATACCGTATACTGCGAAAATGTTAGGTGCATTTTCACTTTTAATCTGGCGTCCCCTTTTTGGGCATGTCCTTATAAAGGGGAATGTTTCAAACCTTTTCAATAATTTTCTAAATGTTTCAAGATTTTCCTAAATTGTCAACACGTCACAATGCTTTGTGACTGAGATATTAGCTATTTTCACTAGTTAATCTCAACAAGACAGTATGTAATCTATATGTGTGTGTGTCACATCTACAGTTGACTTTAGTAATTATTAAGCCGTCTGGAGTGTCGTTCAGCAGCAGTGTGTCTGTGATGGTTCGCTCCACTAAACTACGGCAAGAGCTTGTAATGCCTTCTGTCGATGAAGGTACAGTATGTCAACTCAGTATTCAGCATATCCAACACAATATTAGAAAGAATGATATTAGTCTTAGCATGAATAATAATGACAATAGACCTACTGTAGTTTTTGTAGCACTTTTCTAAAATAGTTTCACACAACACAACACTCATACACAGATTGATATTTCTTGCCAAAAGTTGGTCTTTTAGCACCCAAACCTCTGTGTTTTTAAAATAGTCTTTTGAAATACATATTCCTGTCTGTCCTCAGTCTGTACTCAAGCATCTCAGGAACACATAGAGGAGTGTGATGGTGAGTGACACTGATCATCTATTCTACATTGAATGCTAGTTTTTTGTGGTTTTACTAGCTTTATTTGTATTTTTTTAATTCAAATATGCATTAGTCAGGGGCAAGATTCAACAAGGTCAGAAAGATTGCTAAAATACTAGCAGATCTAAAAACTCACATGTCAGTTTCCATTATTTTGTTAGTTTTAGTTAACTAAGCCTTATTGTTATTGCTACTTGGAAAACATTGGTGCCCCAAAGCGGCCATGGCTGGTTATTTTCTGTACGTATTTAAAACTTTTGTTTTATCCTCAGTTGTAAAAGTCTACTCTATACTAGGGATCTGTAGTCAGAAACCAGTTTACACAAATTGACCGTCTTATTTTGTCTCGTCTTTCTGTCAGTCCCCACACTCAAAAGTATAATTAATCAGGAGAGGAATCAGGTTGAGCTCTATGTTGATGGCAAGAATAAGAGCCTTCCTACTGTTGTCTGCCTCCAGTATGAGAGGAATGGAAAATGCCAGAGGGAGGGCCAGGTTATTATTTAATTAATTATCTTTCAAAATATGCAGTGTTTTTTTTCCCTCACTTCCTGCAATACATAAAACTGTTTTGTATTTTATGTGTAGTCATGGAACAGGACGAGCATTCCATTATACCTCATCACATCCTGCATATGTCTCCAGGTACTGTAGCGATAGTGTGTAACCCAGATCTGTGGTTCTCAACCTGTGGGTCGTGGTTTTTTGGGGGGCTCGAACCCACAATACTCTGTCAGGCTGGATTAGCAGCCTACTGTAGGTGCCCGGACGCCTACGCCAGTCGTCCAGGCCTCAAGGACTTTGAAGGCCTTTTTAATACCTCAAAAAGAAAAGCAAAGACCATTACTGCATTAAATGTACCGTAATCAACATACTATACTATAAATGTAAATTGTCACATTACTCACATAAAAGAAAGAGGCAAATATTGTGAAAATAGCCGATCGCAACGTTAAGCGCTACGTCGCTGTGAGCTTGTAGATTAGCTATTTTATTTTTATTTTTTCCTGTGGAACAAAGTCAAACTAAATGCAATGCCTCAACTCCTACAATCTGAAAAGTTTGAGAACCATTGATCTAGGTTGTTAATAATTGTGATGGCATATCTCTAGTATGAGAGAAAAAATAGAGTCTGCATGCTCTATATCTCTGGTATGACCTATAGGCAAGTGTGAGCAGTGAGCACCTGTCTATTTGTTAATTGTGTGTGTGTGTGTGTGTGTGTGTGTGTGTGTGTGTGTGTGTGTGTGTGTGTGTGTGTGTGTGTGTGTGTGTGTGTGTGTGTGTGTGTGTGTGTGTGTGTGTGTGTGTGTGTGTGTTCAGGTATGGTGGGATGAGCGTGACCAGAGGACACGCCGGTCCGTAAGCTGCCCCTTCACAAACTACGGTGAGTGTTTTTTCGTTTTTTCTACCAAATCCTTTCCTCTCTCAGTTTGAAGGATAGTGTAGAATAGATGTTATGTGCATAGGGGTCATCAATGTGACAAATGTGTCGGTGTTCGCAAGACTTGGCCTTGCAAGCACAATTTGCCCTCTGTGAGCATGCTGTGAGCATGCTGCTTCTTATCACCTGACAGGGGGAGTTTCCCCAGCAGGTCATAGTGCATCACGAAGGAACACGATATTCCAACCAGTCCCTTTCCCCTCCATCAGGCTGACCAGGGGGAGGCCGTATAGAGACCAGGATTACGGTACTGCATGTTTTTTGTGAGGGTACCTCCCTAGGGGACACAGGGAGAACATGCAATCTCCACACAGAAAGTCCCTTTCGCCAACCCTACCTAGAGTATGGGCGCTGATGATGATGCGGAAGAGAGAACATGCCTCCAGCACTGACAGCGTCTAGAGCAGAAACCGAACATGGGAGGCTGGAGTGGGACCTTCTAGCTGTGAGGGTATCAGGTGCATTTTGAATGTCTGCGGCAAAAATAGAAGTTTGACAAATGTCCACCACAAGCCAGCATGGCGATGACCCCTGAATGCGCATTAAAGTCTTCTTTGCCAACCCTGCTCTTTCTTGATAATATTGAATTGAATTTCCTTCTGTCAAAATTTCAGAGGCCTCCCAGAAGAATGTATGGAACAATGTATCAATGTCTGTAGTCCAGGGCCAGATGTACAATGACGCTGCAATGCTGTCATGGAACTTGTCTGCCCCCTGCAAGTTAGAAGGTGAAGTGTGGCTGTGTCAGCAAACAGCAGACAAGTGCAAAGAGATGCAGGGCTTTAGGTTGCAACTGGCAAATGGTACCTGGAGACAAAATAGCAAGGGACAATGGGTAAGAGCAAGTATTAAAACATGTGTGTGTTATTTGTTGCTGTTGGTTTTCATTTCGTTACCGGTGTGTAAGTGATATTTATTTGTCAAAATCAGTGTTAATAGCTCTACTGTATATACTTCCCCAGCTCTTTAGTAAACAGGAAATACATTTTAAGTGTATTTGTCAAGTTCTCTCTCCTTGACGGTATCCCAAGTTGATAATATATTTTATATTTACTAAAGAGAGATATGAAGTTCCCTTTTACTGAACAAAAGAAAACGTTTTTCTTTAACATCCTCTGTAATACAACTTGACTTGGTTGACTTGTTTAATCCGCAGGAGATCCCGGGGGTGTTTGAAGATATAAACATTCAGCTTTCACCATGTGTAATGGTAATTTATTTCAAGCTGTCCTCCAATGTAATATGTGCATCATAGAATTGATCAGCAAATCATGCTTATTATACAGTATGCTAAACGATCTGGATATGTTTACCATTTGTACAGGCAAAATTGAAAGGACTGGAAAATGACCTGGGTCCCTTCTGCATCAATGATAGTGAGTATGACTGAAGAATGCCACTGTCATGGCCCGGGGCAGCCCATGCCCTGGCCTATATAGACACTAATGCGGACAATGCACGCACACACACACACACACACACACACACACACACACACACACACACACACACACACACACACACACACACACACACACACACACACACACACACACACACACACACACACACACACACACACTGTCTCCTTCGTGGAAGGCATAGCCTGTTTTCCGTTTCTTAAGTTCTTGGTTTGTTGTGTTAGTTTAGCTTCCAAGCGGCCCACCCACATAGAAAGCTCATAGAGTTTGATTGATTGATTGAAATATTTATTAACAGTTTGTAGAATTTACAGTACATTTTAAGCACAAACTCAATACAAAGACTGTCAACTGTGAGTGGACGACCCAATTAAGCATTACACTTGTTTACAACAGGGTCCACATTGTTCAATTCATCAAAACATTTAAAGACATACAAACATTTAGAGACATACAAATAGACATTTCTATGTAGCTAAATTCATCATATGGGAAGCAAAAAAGGGAAAAGATACAATATACAGTGAGGGAAAATGGGGTGGGGGGGGGTGGGGGGGATTCCGATTTTACAGAGGCCAGTTTCGAATTGCAGCCATCCGTAGGTGCCCTTTGAGAGCGGTTTTGAAGGAGTCAAGGGATTCACATGTCTTAATGACTGTTGGTAGGGCGTTCCACATTTTGGTGGCATAGGAGCGAAAATAATTTAGTCCCTTGTTTGTGCCGAATCTGGGTTGTACATGGTTTGTTGCACTCCCTCTGGTGTTGTGGGTTGAGAGTTGAGAGTTGAGAGTTATACAGTATATAATCTAGAGAGTGGATAGCCCCGCCCCCCGCTATTCATTTCAATGGAAGTTGCTCAGTGGCGTTTGAAAGACCTGGAAAAACACTCTACTTCCAGAATTTTTCGATTTGGACCATAGAGTTATAATTAATAGAGATATTAAACGGATTCCCCTTCCCATCCACTTGCATTGAATTGCTCACCCAGTGCATGAGGTGTTTTCACCCCTTTTTCCGGGTTGGAAAAGTGGTGGGCTCTGCCCATTTTGGGCCTTACATGAACGCACCAGGCCGAAAGCATGAAGGAGCACTGTGCGTGCGTGTGCGTGTACGTGCAAGTCATGAACGAGCGCACCGGAACTAATCATGATTAGCACATGGAACTAACTAATCATGTTTACATTTACCACTGACAGACACCAGGTGGCGGTGGAGTCTTTCCATCGCTTCAGTACTACTGCTGCTTTGTTTGGCAGCTCTAATGCTCTATCTTCTGCATCACAAGCTCAAGAGTATGTTTTTACTCCTTTCCATTTTCATTAATTTATTATTGTCTTCCTGTGTTACAGAGCGGAGAATATGTTGATAAATTATTCACTTGAATTATTGTGTTCCTTCTAATTAGTAATTTGTCCCCTCAAAGTAGGCCTATTTCTTATTTTCAATAGATGATGATCAAATCAAATCAAATCAAATCAAACTTTATTTATAAAGCACATTTACAAAGACCAAGGGTCAACCAAAGTGCTGTACAGGATCAGGTAAAAGAAAAATAAGACAAAAATAGCATGGTATAACAACACATACCATGATGATGATGATGATGATGATGATGATGATGATGATGAGAATGAGAATGAGAATGATAAATAATATAATTTTTCATTGTTTTTATTTTCTGTTACTACAGGATGGGCTCAGAGCTGGCGCAATGGTAACGGTTTACAGAGTGAGTTTACTGTTTTCGTACCAAAAGATCCTTGAATTCACTATTAGTCCTTGGATGTCTATAGTTAACCATTTACACCTGATTTGTACTATATACTATTATTCTCTCTTTCTTATGTTATTTAACTTCTTTGACCTTTTTGTATTAAAGGGGTATTTATTTCTTTTTCGCAAATCTTTATAACAGTCATGACATACAATACATTACAATACAAAACAAGACACAAACACACACAAACAACAAAGTTATTAATACAACAATACAACATTAGAGCGGATTACAAACAGAAAAGAGTGAACACAAAGCAACAGTTCTCTCAGCTTTCTTATTTTTTTAGTTATAAATTGTTTTAATGTACTGCCTGGCCTCAAAAACAATGAATGAAGGTTTGGAATGACTACATTTGTCTACAAGTCTTTAAATTGTCACTTTACTGTCATCTGGGGACCCGCCCCAGGGTCCCGCCCCACAGGTTGAGAGCCACTGACCTGCAATATAACCTGTAACCCCTCATTTGTTCTTTCCTCTCTCTAAAGCCACTGTGAGAGGCCATGTGGTGCTGCTGAGTCCTCCAGAGGCGTGCAGCGCTGTGTCAGAGTCAGTGTGTGGGTTAGGCTCCCTGCTCCGTGAGGAGGGCTTCAGTGTGTCTGTGGACCAGTGGAGCAGAGTTGAACAGTGTGCTCTGGGACCACTTCCATGGCTGCACTCCCAACTGCTGCATCTGGACAGTGTGGGACGGGGGCGAGTCGTGCTGGTCCTAACCCAAGAGGCCCGGGACAGGACAGAGGAATGGGGCCATAAACACCAGGACGCAACCACTCAAGGGAACATGGAAGACAAGGGACGACCCTCTCAGATGTCGTCCCCTTACTCCGATCTGTTCACCGCCTCCCTCTGCTGCATCAGAGCAGACAAGCAGGTTGGCAGGGCTGGCGAACGGTTTATGCTGGTGAATTTTGAGACTTTCACATCGCAGCAAACGCCGCCCTGCAGTGACAGAGGATTACCGGAGCTTCTTCAGGGACTGACTCTGGTCCACCTGCCCTCCCAGATGCAGGCGCTCCTGTCTGAGCTATCTGTGGGACAGAGAATGAAGCAATATGACAAAATGAGAAAGACAAGGGGCGTGTGTGAAACTGAATGGAAGAAAGCGGATCAGTTGAGGATACCACACCATAAATGTCTTAGAACTGAAAAGAACTGGGAAATAAAGCCTTTAAAATAATTGCCATCCTAGTCTACTAGCCTGGTCCAGCCTGTGTGATTTCTAGAGTGGCGGGTGCCGCTGGGATCACGGCGGTGGATCCTATTGGTTAATCGATCTGAGCGCCCGAGACTGCCCACCTCCTCCCCTCCCCAGTAGGAATCAACGGAAAACACTGACATCACCCAATTTGGAGCGACACCCCTCTGCACTAGTTCACTCCCACTCTTAAAGCAGGAGTGGGAGTGGTATGTTTGCCCAGGTTTTTCTTTTTCTTTTTGAAAATGAAACGCATGCGGTCTCCGTGGCTAGCGTCCTACACTATAAGAAATGTAATTCTATTACATTTATGATCAATTGGCTATCAAACTCTTTCTAAATTACTTCAAACACAAGTAAACTATTATCATTATTGAATGAGATTGTAAAGAGATTGATTTTAAAGCACACCGATTTACTTATTCAATTATATTTTTATCTAATCACCATATTAATTAATAAACAGTTGTTTCACAGCACTTAACCAAAGTAATGTAAACCAACATAAGAATCAGAAACGGTGCTTCAACCGTCAAAAGCCTGATGATATCCCACAAGGCCTCTTGGAGAGATTAGAGAAAGTGGAAGTGGTCTTAACACAGGGTGACCGGCAAGGCTGATAGCAGTATGGTCCATCTGCACTGAACACCCGTGTGACAGTCATAGGGCATAAGCACACTGTCGCGCGTGGACACGTCAGAAGAACCTGAAGCCCTTCTTCTTCGTGGGGTTTTTAGACAGCTGGTGGATGGAAAAGAAGCTCCACCTCCGCGCCCGACTGACGCGACGGACAGCTTCCCGGACGCGCTCTCCTCCGCGTCAGTCGGGCGCGGAGGTGGAGCTTCTTTTCCATCCACCAGCTGTGTAAAAACTGTGCGCAGCCGAAGACGTGCGCAACCACGCCCGAAGGTCTGCCTCCGCTGATAGGGATGTCAGACCCTGTGACATGATACTGACATCATCAGTATTATGTCAGTATCATGTCGGTAAAGATAAGTCTTAAAAGGACAAAGGAGTGGCCGCACACACTGATAGCCAAAGTGCCGATTATTTATTAGGATGCAGAGTAGAAACCAAAATTTCGGCAGATGCAACTGCCTTCTTCAGGGTAGGCCTACCGGTATATGGAAAACACATTTCAAATCACACCCAGGGCTAAACATTCAACCAATCACATACTGATGGTGTTGCCAATCAGGTCTCTCACATTCTCAGCTGTCTCACATTCAGCGGTGGCAGACTGTCGCGCACGTCCCCTGCTGCGCGCAGCTTAAAAACCGGGTTTTTAGACAGCTGGTGGATGGAAAAGAAGCTCCACCTCCGCGCCCGACTGACGCGGAGGAGAGCGCGTCCGTGAAGCTGTCCGAAGCTGTCCCGGTTTTTAAGCTGTGCGCAGCAGGGAACGTGCGCGACCACGCGCGAAGGTCTGCCGGGGATTCCTGGGTTATTAGGGAGGAGTTGAGACTCTGGAAGTTTAATTCCTTGTCACTATTAGAAATATATTCAAGATATTAATTCTATCCATTTAAATTTTGCAATATCAAAAATAGAGATAGAACCACACAGTCCAGAACAACTATACAATACAAAACAGTTCACTACAGTTCAATCGATCACAAATAATAAAAATGTATTTCCATGTCCTGTATTTAAGTCCCCTAAAGTAATCTGAATATAAGCCTCTGGTAGTCTGTGGATCAGAAAGGGGAGAGAACAATAATAGGGTTAAAATGTATTTGTACAAAATCTTCTCTTTTAATTATTTAATTATTTATAAAAAAGTATCATGTCGGTATCATGGTTAATCATGGTCAATGTCATGTCAGTATCATGTAAGCTTCATAGTCAGTAGTACTGACTGAAGCTTTCATGATACTGACATATGACATTGACCATGACTAACCATGATCATACTGACTCACTGTCAGTGATCATGATCAGTATTGCTGTCAGTATCCCATCATGGTTAGGGGCCGGGCTAGTGGTGGTGTCGTGCTAAAATTAGCCCTGGAACATGACTGCCATGATAATTATCATGACAGTCATGCAGTAACTTTGCCCTGTTTTTTGCAGCCGCTGCATTTACAAGATTTCCGTATATTTAAACATTCAGATTTCAAATATAAAGTACTCACAAAGTTTCCCACGGGTGTTAGTTAGTAGCAGCGCGAGCGATTAGAATTGCTGCGTCCCGCGTTCTTTAATAAAATGCATTTTTGTCCGAGCTCTCCGGCTACTTTTTTCAAACGGGGTTCGTTTGGGAAATCCACAGTTGCACACCGAGAGCGCACTCGCCTATTAGTCTGTATTGGCAGGGCGGTCAGCGTACCTATATCGAACACACCGAGTGCCACCATCCTCCCGACCGATAGGGGCGCGTAGTTGAAAGCCAATGGCAAAATAACACCTCGGATAAAAATGCTTTTTATTAAACAACGCGGGATGCAGAAATTCTAATCGCTCGCGCTGCTACTAACTAACACCCGTGGGAAACTTTGTGAGTACTTTATATTTGAAATGCGAATGTTTATATATTTTAATTATTTGTAAATGTAGCGTCTGCAAAGACCAGGGTGAAGTTACGTCATGACCCTCGTATGAATACGAGGGTCATGTTTACAGGGCTATGCTAAAATATGCCTTTTGTTGTTGTCCATTATCATTTATTTATTGTTGTTATTTGTTGTTGTTGTTGTTGCTGCTGCTGCCACAGACTGTGGTCTGGAAGTCCAATTTGCTATATTGTATTAAATCTTTTGTCAAATAAAGCAAGTTTATTGACACAAAGCCGATTAATTTTTGACCATAGTATATGTGACATGTACGTCTTGGGTCTTGATGATCGACTAATATTCCACGACTACGTTGTGTCTATAAATACATGTTCTTATCCGTGTGCATGCATGGTGTATGTCGAGCGGTGATTGGCCGTCCATCATTGCGTTAGAACATGATGGTGCCACAGAAAACGACCTGTTGAATATACTTGATATAATACCGGAGGAGCGGTGCTCAACAGTGTTGCCATGTCTGCTTATTATAAGTGACTGAGCTTGTTTTTCTTGAAAATATTCGCGGTTGCGGCGGTTGGGCTTGTTTCTGAACTTGAAGTGTAGCCTACACTTCAACGTCCTGTTAAATATAGAGCGTCGCAGTCCCCCCCTTTCAGAACAACGAGTGGCCCAGGAAATGGTTCTCCATTCATTTTCACCATAGGCGATTCCTAAATTATTTATTTAAAGACGGTTACGCCGCGGACAAAGCCAACTCAGATCGTGACAAATCATGACAATGAACACAATGTTTTGGGCCAAACAAAGAATTAGAAAGTAGAAAAAAACGGCATGTTACAACACTTTTTGTTGTTTTTCTTCTTTGTAATTATTAGTTTGTCGCGAAAAATTGTGTGTGTTGTCATGATTTGTCACGACAAGAGTTGCCTTCGTACGGCGCTTAAAAGGTCTTTAAATAAATTAAATAAGAAATGCCTATGGGAGAATGCATTGGGTTTTCATTTCCTGGGCCACTCGTTTTTCTGAAAGGGGGAGGGACTGCGACGCTCTATACACTGTGTAGCTAGGCATATAGTTGGTTTGTTCTATGGTG
This sequence comes from Protomyctophum parallelum, assembly GCF_964188405.1. NCBI lineage: Eukaryota > Metazoa > Chordata > Actinopteri > Myctophiformes > Myctophidae > Protomyctophum > Protomyctophum parallelum. The sequence goes on along the minus strand of NC_139703.1, from coordinate 14,943,281 downwards.
AAACCTGTGGTTCTCAAACAACATTCATATGTCCAAAGTATTTGTATTCCTCTGCGGACCGCATCTGAAAATAGTAGGAGTAGGGACCCAGGCCCTGTACTGATTTGTGTATATATATATATATACATACACATACACACACACTTACCAGGTCCATCTCAATGAATTAGAATATTTTTCTTCCGTAATATAATTCAAAAAGTGAAACTTTCAAAAAATCCTATCTCAAAGAATTAAAATATTTTACGAGACCACTAAAAAATAAAAATAAACGAGAAATGTCGACAATCTGAAACTGCCACAGGCTGATCACCTCCATGCCACGCCCCATTGATGAAATAATTTGTTCAAAAGTAGCCCAGGCCCCAGACCAAGTATTAACATTAATATATTTTTCAGATGGTCGACATTTCTTGTTTAAAAAAATCATGAACTTTTACAAAATATTCAAAAAATTCATTGAGATACATAGGCCCACACACACACACACACACACACACACACACACACACACACACACACACACACAGTCACACACTTTGCACTTTATATTCCAAGAATATTTTGAAAATAGCCTGTTTATTTAAAGTGTGACTCAGTTGCTTCTTTTGGGTTTGTTTTCATAGAGCTGGGTGCGTGTTTCTCTCAAAGTCTGGCAACACTGGTGCTCAAAGTGAACGCAAAGTGAAGGAGCTGCAGGGTGCCCCGTCCTCTCGGCATGTTGCTGTCATGTTTACAAGCGCACTCAGTAGGCAGTAGGTAGAGAAGGGCAGCTGCAAGCAAAGCGCGCTGCCTGCCAGTATGATCCGTCACAGAAATGACAATTAAAAATGTTAGCGATCGTCTGTTTGCGACTAGTCAAGTTGATCATCGACACACGAGGTAGGCTAAATATCTTCCAAATGTGTGTACGTGGTGTGTAGTACTCTACACGGTTCTTATTAGTATTTTTCTTCATGAAATGCATTTATTATGCATAAAGATAGGTAAAGTGATATTTGTTTTTGTTTTAAAAAAAGTAATGTAATAGTAAACTTTGTTATAGTGTTTGTTCAGTAACAGCTGGGGTTTCCCCTTCTCTCCAGCTTTTTAATAGCCAGAATATACAATCTTCAGGTATAGGTGACAAAATCTAAAAGAGTAGCCATGTATCAGCTTAATATTTAATGTTCCGTTCCAATTTTGTCTGCTCATTTGTTTGTGCCAGTCATCACTTGCAATTCCACATGTTTAATCTGTAGGCTATACTGACTGCTTTCTCTATCCCATTGGAAAATATTGGTATCCTGACCTGACCTGAATATGCATTTTCTGTTTAATAAAAAGCTGGACAAATATGGAGACTCCAGCTAGCAAACACTCTATAGCAATGTAGCCTACTATCACAAATAGCTTTTTAACACGTATTTAACCAAAGAAAATCACTTGCCAAGTGCCAATTTAAGTGTTTACAAAAGGTTTAGTCTATAGGCCTATATTATTATCTTTACTTGCAAGGGAAGCTTTTATTACTTACATAGCAAATCATTCTTTCTGTAGGCCAACTATCCCCTCATGTTTATAACAGTTGACATTGTGGAATGATGATTCACTGGCACCTGCTGCTGCTGACTGCTTGGTCAGTGTTGTGTGTAACGGTTCGGGGGGACAGCTGTCCAGATGCCTGTAGGACATGTGCAGGTCCAGAACACAACCAATGCCTGCAGTGTGAAAAGGGATGGATACTACATGATAACACATGTGTAGGTACAGGAATATAAGTTATCCAACACCCTCTTTTTCCCTCTCTTTGTATACATTTGTGTAAGTGGTGTAATTAAGTATACTGTGCTTATTGCACAGTATACCAAGTATAATTTTGAGGCATTTTTACTTTACCGGAGTACCGTAGAGTAGACTACTTCCAATTCAATACTTTTACTACTCCACTACATCTCAAATCCAAATATTATAATTTTACTCCACTACAATTACCGGTATTTGAAAACTTTAGTTACTTAGCCGATTTGTATTATACAAAACATAACATTTTTATTACAAAACATGTTCACACGTTGTGAGCTTGTAGATGTGCTAGTTCCAAAAGATTTCTATACATTTTGCAAAGAGTAGGCTACTTTTAGTACTTTTTTGGTAGACCTACTTTAATTATATTCTTATGCAAACACTTTTGTACGTTTACTCAATTGTTTACTGACTTTAACTTGTAAACAGAGCATTTCTACCTTGTGGAATTCATAATATTACTTAGTAAAAAAAAATTGCCAACACTGTTAAGTGCTCACGTATGTGTAAATTACTTAAAAGACAAACAAAATACACATTAACGAAAAGTTTTTCCACGTTTCAGATATTGACGAGTGTGGCACAGAACTGGGACAGTGTTCTCCCACCACCTACTGCTTCAACACAGAGGGTTCCTATGAATGCCGAGGTCAGGATGTCTGCAAAGGACATATTGTTGTCCGTCTAACTCTAATGTATTACACTTACACAGGAAGTTTCATTTATTTATTAAAGGGACACTTCACCCCTTTTGCAACCAGATAATGTTTGGGAGACAAGAAATATTTATCTAGGTTTTTATGTGGGTAATGTGTGTTTTAATACACTGTTTTTACTTTTTAGATATGAGTATTTCAAAGTGTCTGTGATGACACGGACAGCAGGGGGAGTGGTTCCACCAAGCTCTCTCTCTCCAGCCCTTTAATAAAACGAAAATACATTTTCACGTGGGTTGCCTTTATACAATCAGGATACCAAATTATCAGCTTCAAAAGCATTTTCTGTTTACTAAAGAACTGGAGAGAGGGGGATATATATATATATATATATATATATATACACACACACACACACACACACACACACACACACACACAGCAACAATCAGAATATATAGCTATTTAACACTAGTTTAAAAAAAAAGAATACACTTACTGCACCTTTAATCTCTAACTATTAACAGAGATGCTAAAGCCTGAGATTTGCACTTCGCAGTAGGACGGTATCGCCGATTGACAAGCTCACAGGCACAGCGCATCATTTGTTAGATTTCCTATTTTCTGTTTTAATCATAACTGTTCACTTGGTCTACAGGCTGTGACCAGGCTTGTGTGGGCTGTATGGGCAGGGGTCCTGCACGCTGCAAGAAATGTTCCCCTGGGTACAGGCTGACTGGAGCCAAGTGTTTGGGTAACTTCCAAACATTTTTTGGGGGTGCATGTTGTCTGGAGAGGCTACTAAAACCTAATTTAAACTCCTGTACGACTTCTTGCTGAAACAAACACGTTTACAATTTATCATGTGACATGATACTTAACCATGATACTGACACTGACTGTGATATCGACCATGATACTTGACATTCATTCATGTGTTTGTTTCCATTAGACATAGATGAATGTAGTGAGATAGTTCTGGCCTGCCCTGGCCTGGATGAGATCTGTGTCAACGTGGACGGCTCATTCCGCTGCCACTGTGCTGAAGGATTCATTCGCAGAGACAACGTCTGTCTGAGGAAGCAGCTCCCCAGTGAGTGGTGTTCTATCTCAGCATAACACGCATGCAGTAGTGGAATATATAAGTAACTACAGGTATGTACATTTCAGACAGATAACTCACAAATAGATTTAACCAATATTTATTATAGAATGAGAATACAAGTGTGCATATAATATAATATCTTGGCGTTCGGCTCTGCTACATTTTTCTCCCTGCTCGGCACAATTAAACACCATAGTTAAACATTAAGAGCAGGGTGATAGATATACAATAACAACACCCCATGGGGAACAGAAATAGCAGAGCCCACCGGTGGTGTTGGGGTGGCGGTGGGAGTAAACATCACATAACAACCAGGAACCATATGCAGAAGGAAGGCAGGAAGAATCATGCAGTCAAAGAGATTCTATATAAAGAGGCGACACTCCCATTAAGTCCCATAGTAACAACCAGCGCCCAGTGGCTCCGCCATATTGGGAGTGATGACGCAACTTCCTGTTACTTTAAACATTAAAAATCATGCTGTACAAAACAAAAACTTGGCTTATCCTATTCTACACTCATATATTGATTTACTCATGCATTTATCATGTTTATGAAAGGATCAAAGCATCAATTAGTAACATTCATTCAGAATGTCAGGGTGCATGTGTACACATGCATGTGCACATGTGTTACAGGTGTTACATAGACAAAGCTTTGGCCATATTGGCAGCTTTGGCCATATTGGCAGCAGCACTACTGCTGCGCCATCTAGTGGTGATTCCAAATATTTGAGGACTGCCTCTACTGTATATAGAATCTCTTTGATGCAGTCTAGGTGAGCTTAAATACAGCTGACTGCTACATCAGCGAATGACATGTGGGTCTTACACCCACACAGTAATGCAACATATTAACCCCTATATGAAGAGTACTGAGGTAGTTCCATAGATGTTTCCAATACGTTATACTTCTACTCCACTACATCTCAGAGGCAAATACTGTACTTTGTTAACTATTATTTGAAAACTACAGTTTAGTTACTTTGCAGTATTCAGATTATTATTACAAAAGATGCAACAACACGTAAGATATTCCAAAATAGCAGATATAAATAGCAAAATAAACTCAAAATGCATTTCATCCGATGCAATGGGAGCTTTTAAGTCTGCACTTTTCGAAAGATTTTGACAAATGTTGAAAAGAACACGCAGAACACTTCATCCCTTCTTCCCCCATGCAGGCGTTGATGAGAAAGGATTGTTTGATGACATCCAGGATGAGGAAGTGGAAGTGTTGCAGCAGATGTTCTTCGGGGTGGTGCTGTGTGCTCTGGCCACGCTGGCTGCTAAGGGTGACATGGTCTACACCTCCATATTCATGGGAGCCGTGGCAGCCATGGCAGGCTACTGGCTCTCCGACCGGGGAGACAGAATGCTGAACAGCTTCCTGAAGGGCCGTTAACCACATCAACCACTTGCACCGCACATGTACTGAAAACAGAAGATCTACAAGCTCTGCTCTTGTTGCCGTTTGTATATCGTTGCCGTCAGGTGGAAACCTCACGTGTCCGGAAGAACTGTTACTGTACTTTTCAGGATTCAAAAGCAGATTCAAAACGAGCTTCTACTTTTGATGCTTTTGTGTGACGCTGTAGTATGATCAAGGCTCCAAAATGTATATTTTCAGGAAATGGAGAAAACCATATATTTTGAAAGACAAAGGCAATACTGCCTCATCAAAGTTGGTGTTGTGACTATACTGTCAATTACTTCCATGAGAGGGGGAGAGGTGGTGTTTAGGGTCCGGTGCAGTTAAGGTTTTGTCCCAAGGGCTTTTTACTACTTTTCAATATTTCGAAACAACACACAGACGTAAAGGGTGTTCAATAGTACTGATTTATGCAAAAAAGGAAAAAAATAAAAAAGAGAAACCTAAACAATGGAGATAGGTGGTTTTCTCCGGGCAGCAACAAATAGGGCTTTAAGTGCCAAAAGTGCCCAGGCAGCTAAGCTGCAACCACAGCTCAATGTCCACTACTAGTAGTAGGCCTACACTGGTTCTCAACATTGGGTCTGGGGACCACCAGCGTTCCAAATGGTCCCTTACGAGTCAGTAACTTTGAGAATATACAATGAGTATAATCTCTGTGTAACTCGAATTTACGTTTAAAATATTATAGTGACTACGCCACCTTGATGTTTGTATCAAGGAAATGAAAGAATGAATACCCCCAAAAACAAGTTCGCACAATGAGACGGAGACGTTACTTTCCCCCAAACATACTGTTTGCCCACCTGAAGCCTAGGACCACAGCATAAATAAATAATAAGAGCGTCACCGTGAAGAGAGGTGCATCAATAAGTTAAACCTGTAGGACTGGGGAGACCCATTTGTGAACCCCTTAGGTTGAATGCACCACTTGGCTCTTGCCTCTGGTTACACTGGACTCAACATTTATTACCTGTCAAGTTATTTAGTATATTTTGCAGTTGCCCTGCTTGAAAGGGATGGTACAGACCATGAGATTTTAACTGGGTTTCACTCATACAATGACCACACAGTTTCCTTATTTTTTACTCTTCTTTACTTTGTAATTGAGTACATTTGTACAGGCATGGGCATTGAGTAAGCAAGGAAGTCAGTGGGTAAGGTGAAAAACCTTAAAGGGAAAATGAAAAATAACTAATGTAAGTAGGCTATAATGCACAATCAATCAATACACATACTTTGCATATCTGTTTTAAACACCTGTAAATATCATTCTTACTTAAGTGTCTCTTTATCAATTCATTTGAAATCAATTCATTTTTACTCAATTAGTTTTTAAACCGTTTTTAAAAATAATCTCATGAAATGTAAATTAAATAAACTGAATTAATTAGTATCATTGAAACGTCTTTATCAATCAATAATCAATTCAAATGTATTTTAAATCAAATAATCATGTTCATTGTTCATGTCCAATTGGCCATCATGTTTCCTTTGACTTCAAGTCATCACAGACAACAACAACAAACGATAAGTGTCCATGAACTGGCAAGCAACCGGCATGATCTGTAAACAAATAAACAGTTCTCTCTCACCGGCTGTCTCTCCAGCTTTTATATGGCTGCACCTTCTGCTCTGATGTTTCAGTGTGTGTTGCTCCTGTTTGGGTGCACATGAGAAACAGTCTCATGGAGGTTTGTGTAGGATTCCTCTTTCCTCCTCTCTTCCTGCGTTTGGTCAACGCCCTACTCTCAGGTGCAGTGAATGCACCGACGCTGATTAGTCAGGCAATTGGGGAGTGATTGAGTGACAATCAGCTGAGTGTCAGTGGCAATGAGTGTCAGTCCAGATTTGAACCCTTTGCTCTCCTTTTCTCCAAGTTGACTTCACATTACCACAATATGAAATAGCTCAAAACACTAAAAGCAATAAAATGAACTCAAGCTAAACAAAGCAGCAGTGGAAATCTAAAGGAGGGGATAGAAAATAAACATTTAGTACACTAACAAATGCAGAGTAGGCTTCAACAACAATTTGTCTGTTTGCATACCTTCAGTTGTCTGTACTTTTATAACACTCCCTCTCGCCACAGCAATCAGTTTGGCACATGATCAACCTGAATTATCACAGCAGAGTTAGTTACAATATATATCAGACAGTAAACATGATTAAGCCAATAGGCATAAAACACCTTACTCACCCTGGCACCAGCATTAAACAAGCATAAGTGCAAAGGCATAACACTCATAGTGCAGCCATCCCTACGGTGAGGCTCAGTAAAATCCACAGTGTTGGTTTAACTCTCAGCACTACACTACAGACCTGTAAAGGTCAATTTAGACCCCCAGTGGACCCCGGCCCGGACCCAATGTTGTTAAAATATTTAAAAAAAAGTTCAAAATTCCAGATTTCTTCCAGATAATTTGAAAATATCTCATCTACATGCTCACAGCACATTGCATTGCATGTTGTGAGCTTGTAGGTCTGATATTTCCTTTTTTGTACAGTACAGTACTGTACAGTACTGTACTGTACTGTACTGTACTGTACTGTACTGTACTGTACAGTACAAATGTTTCACATCTGTTATAGCACCACATATTTTTGCAAAACATATATTTTTATTACTCCTACTGAATTTGTCAAAACCTCACATAAATCATAAATGCAGCATCCGATTGTTTTTTGTCGCACAACACATTGCAAGCCAAAAACAGAAAATAAAAAAAAAGCATCATGATGAACTGAGGCTAATTACAATTACAAACTGAGACAGTCAGAAAGAAAGTCACCTTTATTTGATGGATATAAACAAGCTGGCCAACACTCAATAGTAATATTCTGATACAGCACATACAATAGCAAACTTGTGGGGCACTGAAGACAGCCTCCTAGGTTTTAAAAACAGCCAACATAGTACACAGTATCCATGCGTCATTCAAACCTTCATTCATTCACCCTTATTTTTTCTCAGGACATCCTGTGTTACAGTAGTTTACAGTAGTTTTTTTTCTCTTGTTGCATGTGTTCACAACATGTGCACGCACGCACGCACGCACGCACGCACGCACACTCACACACACTCACACACACACACACACACACACACACACACACACACACACACACACACACACACACACACACACACACACACACACACACAAACACACACACTACAGTAAATGTGTCACTCATACTGTACAACTACGCACGCACGCAAGCACACACATTTCACTCTTTTTTGTTTTATACATTTATACCAGCAACCCTGAAAACATGCTGCACTCTCATAAAACTGCACAGGCTGTCTACTAAGGGAATACAATAAGTGAGACACACCACTCTCAAACACAACATCACACCGTCACAATGCACGATGCAGATGCAATTGATGTATGAGGACTGATGGTTCATGGGAAATTAGCCCACGTTCACACAAGAAGTCATTCAGCATGCTGGACACTCACAGTTAACTTGTTCCTAAATCCTTACTGTACAGCTCAAAACATTTACTTATACAAATAGTACAGTCTCAAACTGGCATATTCAATAAGCTGAAACAATAACAAAAATAAACAGAACTTAAATACAAAAATGAATACAAAAGTAAAAACATAATATTGTTCTGTTAAACAAAAATGTTTCTGGCATTGGTCACAGTGATTTGTTTGATCCATAGATTTGCATTTTCAGCATCATACAATAAATTAAGAGCAATGTTTACCAAAAAAGAAAGAAAAAAAAAAAGTATGTCAGGCTTAGCATACTCCTGTTATTTACTATTTTCTGAAGGCCTTTGAAATTATTGGTGAATCTATTGGCCTTCACTTCAAATGTACTTCCACAGAGGCTGGTTTTAAGGCATATAGATACAAACATCCTGGGTGGCATTCACACCTTCTGTGGAGAGCCTCATTTTCATCTAGGATAGTTCTTACTCTAAAGGCCAGAAAACCAGCCCTAAAAGGTAAGATTATACCCCTCAAACTGTTTAGTGAAACAGCTGGGTTCTCACTCTGCATAGACAATTGGAGATTATCCTTTTATCGTCACTTTCAGTTGGCACATTATGTAAAAATCAGCATGCATGGGCACAATTGAAATGTCATGTTTTATACCATGTAAATCATAGAAGCTATCATGGTAGGAGAACCCCCTACTTCAAGTATTTAGTAGTTAAGGACCTGAAAACGGAGGATTCAAACTCCACCCCCTGATGGTAAAGTGAGAGGACTTTTGCTTCTCTGTCTGTCTGCATTGCCTTCCCCTTTCAAATCGTGACCTTTCTCTGAACATTTGTAAACACAAACACCAAATGATGTTGCACAATAATTGCAGATTGTTGTCCAATGAGAGGGTCTGTAAGGTTCCTGCCTCAAGAGAGACACAAAAAAGATGATGTAGGGATCACCATGGTCTGGATCCTATGATGATGGACACTTTCTTCAACAATCAACAGTGGCCATAATGAGGGACACACACACACACACGCACACGCACACGCACACGCACACGCACACGCACACACACACACACACACACACACACACACACACACACACACACACACACACACACACACACACACACACACACAGGCACCATGGGAGACGGGAAATAACAGTCTAATAAATGTTCCACTACACTGTAACAATGTAACGATGTCTGCTGATATCTATTTTATTCAACTGTCACGGTCATATACGGTATGTCACCACTTCTGCATACAACAAGACAACGACGACAACAAACACACAAAATTGAGAGCAGACGATGCATCCTGACAGAGTCACACAAACCTCCACTTTTTGATCTTACAAGTGATAGTCCTCACTCACAAGTGCATGCCTTTCTGTCTGCTATGTGCAGCAGAATTAATCTCATTGCTACTTTAGTGAGCTGCAAGGTTTAGAGGTATGTTTTTCACCTCCTGTTTCACTCTTGGTTGCCACAGGCCATGTGGTCTCAAATGAGTCCTAACAAATTTCTGCACACTAAGAAAGGAATGTACGGTAATATGTAATATTATTTATTTTTAGATTGGAGAACAGATCTATCTTTCCAATGGTCTGCTCTTCAGCCAGACAGGCAGGATAAATATATATTTATGTGTGTGTGTGTGTGTGTGTGTGTGTGTGTGTGTGTGTGTGTGTGTGTGTGTGTGTGTGTGTGTGTGTGTGTGTGTGCGTGCGTGCGTGCGTGCGTGCGTGCGTGCGTGCGTGCGTGCGTGCGTGCGTGCGTGCGTGCGTGCGTGCGTGCGTGCGTGCGTGTTTTAGACTGTCCAGAATTATCAGACAGGGAATGTTGCTTTAGTGCTAAGGGGTCTTCTTATAACATATAAATCTGAGGAATTTCAAGTCACTCAACACAATAAATAAAAGGTCATTCTAAACTCCAGCCAGATAGGAAAATAACAATCAATCAATCAATCAATCAATAAAGAAAACAAAAGAAAACAAACAAAATATATTTATCTAATATAGGTATCTATATGTATATATATATATATATATTATCTCCTCGGTTTGAAATAATCTTCGGACCACATATAGACACACCCTATAGATCTCTCTCTCTATATATGTATAATATCTGCATATCTATAATATTATATGTGTACAGTTTAATGAGGCACAGACCACCTTGTTGAGAACGATAAAACAAGTCACTATATTTCAGGGCAGGGGTCACACAGACTACTGCTGAAAAGGGAGAGGAACGTGAATTACAAGGGAGATATGGTGCAACATAGCGGCAGCCATTGAGTATTCAGTCTATTGACCTGGGTGTCAACAGACCAATGGTTCTCAAACTTTTACATTTCAAGGTCTCCCCTTAACTCTGACAGTATGCATGAAGAATATCAGCACCCTGTGGGTCTCAAAAGTGAACATTATTCAGAATGTCCCATTGAGAGATTATGCAAACATGCATTGCAGTTCTCCTTCAGTTGTTTATTAAGCCCAGTTGGGGATGAAAGCCCTGATTGAGTAAAATGACTCAAAGATGCTGTTGACAGGTCTTCTGACACCATGTTGTTGTTTCTGAGCACCAGCAGAAGCACCATTAGAAAAGATCCCTGCAACGGGGAGGAGGTGCAGAGGTGCATAGTCTTAGTCACTCAAAATGATCTGATTAATGTCAAGCAATTCATGCCACGACCACTGAGGTGAGGTTGGAGTTAGGTTGGCCATTCTGACTGGACAGTTCATTAACCTTTACGCCCTTAAATACCTTTTAATGGGTACAGGAAATAACGCGTCATTCACCTTGACATCTGCATAGATTTATTCACTGACTGCCTCTGATTATCAAGTGACGAAACACGAGGAGAGATTTGAATGTTAATTTCACAAGCCCCAGGAACAGGAGCATGCCCTGCTCAAGAAGCCAAACAAAATAAAATAAAATAAACTTTAGCCTTGCAGGCTATTATTCAGCTACAAACCTTTACAGACACAAACATAATGACAATGCCTGCCGAACTGTATTTGTACTGTATGTGTGGAACATGCTCCATAGAAGTATTAGCGGAAAACAAATCAGCACTACATAACATTTGGGAATTTACGTTTCTACAGGTAGGCCATTCTTTGGCACTTGAAATACAAGCTGTTGTGAAGAGTCGAGACGGTCAGGCAGAGGGAGAGGGGTCAGAACCAAATGGGCCATCAAGGTTTGGGTGGGGGACTGGAATGTAGCCATGGTGACAAAGCCAGACGAGGTGTGTGTGCTAACCAGAACCAGACCTTAGTGAAACAGCCAGAAAGACAGTCATGAGCAGGTCGTTGAGGTTGGAGTTAGTTATCTGTTTTTTAGTCAGAAGAGGGCCAATGGAAGGCCTAAAGAGGCGGAGCCAGTTAGGTTTCCAGTAGATGACAGACAGGTGAGCCGACCAGTGAGATCTCTGAGACAGAGACACAGAGTTGTGGTCTTTATCCACTGCCTCACTGGCCCTCAGGTCTATTGAAGGCCAGTCTTATCCAGTTGTCTGGTGGTTGTAGAGCAGTGGTTCTCATTGTGGGGTCCAGGGACCTCCAGGGGTCCTTGAGGGTGTTTAACCCTATATACAAAATAGCTGATCTAATGTAGATCGACTATTTTGAAAAGATCTTGCCAAAAATGTGAAATTATTTTTAAAACGTTTAACAACACAAATCCCGTATGGGGGTCCCTGTAAAAAAACATCTTCAGATGGGAGGCTGCGGCCACATAGAAATTAATTTGGGGGTCCTTGACATGAAAAAGATTGAGAGCCACTGTTGTATTGGACATGTTGGTCCTTAAGTCACCTAAAATGTATAAATAAAATAAAAACACATAATGAGTTTGTCTTATTGAACTGATTATGTTAAGATAAAGTGTCTCCTTATATCCTGAAATTACCTGACGAGCTGTCAAGTCTCCACGTGTGTCCTGTCCACTTTAGTGCTTTCCTCCTCTTCCCCAGAAAATAAATAAATAAATGAAGGCCCCCAACGTTGAATATGAAACATGATTGTGATAAAGGTTTGGTCTGGTCTGTATTTCAACATCATGGCATGGCTGTGCACTTCCAATAGTGACTGAATCATCTGTAAGGGCAAAAGATGAGGAATGGATGAAACAACAGAGAAAAGCAACACTTGATGAAGTGATACGACCATTCAGTTTGATACAAAAATAAAGAAAGAGGAAAATGAACAGCCGCTTCAGAGAGAGAAAGAATTGAGAACTGTAAAGTTGCAAAAGTCTGACATCTCACCCCTCAAAACAACATTAGAGCTTTGGTTGTCACAACGAAGATTATGCCCAAATGCCCTCTTCGTCATCCTATGGTAGACGATGACACAGGGCAATAGCAAGGGTTAGCATGAAGTGAAGAAAGCAGAAGTTACTGGGGTTAGGCACAGATCCAAAGACGTTACAGGCAGAGCAAGCAGAGTGAAAGATATTCAGAAAAATGTGAGCAAAAGGTTTAACCAAGTGTCAGTAAAGTATTGACGTTTTTACATGAAAGCCATGATTTTGCATCAAAAGATTCTTGAGAATGTGACCTCTGTTTTATCTGTCATTTGTCTGAGGACATCATGGAATATATTCATGTTGAATTAAAGGCGCTGTAAGTGATATTGTATTAAAATAGTTTTAGCACTCTATTCCCAGTTTGGGCCGCCAGTGCGCTTCCGGTCGGCAGCCACTCATTCACTGTGAACGCACGGTCGTGATTTTGTATACAGTTCAGTTCTTTAAACCACACTATTTCATTTGATTATGTGATGGCGTAGTTTTTCATAGTTTGTATTATTTGTGTTGCGATGTTGACAAGATGACATGAGGTAGAAACGTCAAATGGAGTGCCAAAATGTTTGTATTTTTCCAGTTTTTCATGTGTCTATGAGGTGGCAGTACTTCATTAGACACCCTGGAGTCGTTTTTATGTGCAATTATGTATTCCCTTTGTATTTAGGGTTTCTTCCTGGAGGATGAACCCTTGAAAGTCAAACGTGCCAATGAAAAAAACAGTAATATAGTGACATCACATTATCAGCCCCTCCCCTAACCCCTCCCCCTTTATCTTACAACTACAGCTGTGGGTGCGGCTTAAGTTCAGGTGGATCACCACCCATCACCACCCACCAGGCAAACCAGGCATACTTAATGAACTGGTGGGGGTGCCCACATAAAAACGACATTTTAACACATACTGTACAATTTAGATAACAATAAGAACTGATGATCATGTTTTAGGTTGGAAAGAAATCATGGCACTCCATCATTAAATCTCCTGTTAAAAATGGGAGTTCTTCCAGTTACACTGCTGTTTAACAGCTGGAGAAGAAGTAGGCAGAGAGACAGATAAAAAAGTCCGTCATTCCTACCGAGACAAGTGGACACACTGGATTGCAACAATGGAGGAGGAATCATCCCGTTTCACCCGTTGTTTACTCGAACTGCCGAGGTTTACCGTTAATGATGTGCGTAGCACTCAGATGTGTACTGAAAGTCTGAAACACCACAAAATAAACTTGAGAAAGGAGTTCAACTTGGCTGAGGCCCGCTGGCACTGCAGTGGTATATTGATGAACTGTACTGTCGCTTTTGGAAGGTGGTTTTTACTGCGTTGGAAGCCATGTGAAATAATATTAAATAAAGCTATGAAAAAGCGGTCTCTCCACCTACTTATTATTCAGCTGTGGAAGGATGCTATAGAGCACCGAAGTCTGACGTCACTTTCAGTAGAGGGCGTCAGTCCCCAGGTTCATGTATTTGTTTAGTTGCATTGAAATCACCATAGGAGGAGTTTTAGATTGATTCATATAAGAACTGTGTTTGAAAAATAAACATGTCATCCCGGCCGCTTCACTCACATGGATATGAAGAATCAACTGACTGAGAGAAAACGCTAATGTTACTGCTGCTGAATTAGTTAGATTTTCGCTAGAAGCAGACTGTATCATATATGAGTGACTGACTGTTGCAAACGATACAGAGACACCTCCCTGACAATAACGCCGAGACAGCTTGTTTATTTTTGGACCACAACGCTTATAGTAGACGATATTAAGATCACCCCATGTTATTCTCCATAGAGAAACTACTTCCGTGAACCAGGGGAATCGTCGGGATGAGCGAGTTACGTCAGGACTTCGGTGCTCTATACTCACACCAGTCCTTCTAGTGGTGCCGGTCCACGGCAGAATAATCTAATAGCCGAAATTTTTATTATATAGGACTCTTCAGGTTATGTGGCAAAACATCTCAAGTCACAATATCACATATATTATACTGTATAGAGACACATGGGGACTACAAATTTCACGCCCCCAAATGAGACAGCGGTCCCACTTCTGGACCGTTAGAATAGAATGTTGTACTACAGGCCAGCCCATAGAAGTCCATTGAAATTCAACTGCAGTTAGCCTACTTTTAAAATAATACGAAATGAACTGAAGACTATATTGATTTGAATAAAAATATGTTTCCAAATGTATGAAGTGTCTTTGTCAACATATATTGTTTTTTTCTCAATAGAGGATGTATTTCACATTTAATTTACCACTTGAATGAGTTACCCATAATGTTAACAGAGCAGAGGGGAGACGGCAGACAGAGAACCTGACGCTTTTAAGGGACGTCACTGCCTTTACGAGGCTACGAGCGCCGACTTTGAAGAGTGGAATTCTCAATAATAAATCCCGATCCCGACTGACTTTGTTCATTCATGTCTATATTTTGAACATGTATGTCATTGGCATACAGTATGCTCTACCTACTGCGGAGCTCCGGCGGTGTGTTTTACCGTTGTCAACTTGTTGTAGGCTATAAACTATAATTAACTTGGCTGAATAGTTGAGAAAATAACCCAGCTAAATGGAGGAGTGGCATATCCTGACATTTTCAACTACCTAGTGAATTCTCCAGATGAGTATTAATAATTACTCTTGCAAGATGCTGTTTAGATAATTTTCCACAAATACATAACACAACAAATATATCTGGTTATTGAAAACCTCAAGGGATGCGACCGTGACGTATATAGTATACCGTGCGACCCCTTTAACTTGAGATTTACAATGCTAGCACTTTTGAATCTCTGATGGAGTATATTATAGTACATTGTGGGTTGGAAGGTATGTGACATTGAAAAGGACAAATCAAACATATGGGAAACTTTATTAGAACACAAAAAAAATCGCTACAACCTTGCAGTAATGGAACAGTGAAATTAGGGTATTTCATGATGCCTCTCATAGGGATTGCATTGACAGCTGCAGTACACCGTTGAAACGGACCAGAAGTGGTCTCATTTGGGGGTGTGAAATTTGTAGTCCCATAGGCTAGTCACACAAGCAATCACATTCTGATGAGTGCTAAGAACAATCAGGATCAGCTGTCTCACATTCCTGGGTCATTAGGGTTGTACCTATCTTGAATAACAAATGAAAGACTATGGAAGATTAAGTCCTTTCTTGTCACTATGCCAAATAAACCTATTAAATACATTTATAGAACCTCACAGTGAAAATAATACAATGAGTTCAAAACAATACAATACGATCACAAATATATGTAAAGGAATAAGCTGCCATGTCCTGGGCTGATGGACTTTTTCCTCTGAAGGGTGTCTCCAGCTGTTATAGTATACACAGGGCTCAGGCACATCTTCGCGCACAGCCGTGTCAGAAGAACCTGACGGCCGACGTCAACCCCGGCTTTTTAGACAGCTGGTGGATGGAAAAGAAGCTCCACCTCCACGGCTGACTGACGCGGAGGAGAGCGTTTCCGGGAATCTATCCGTCGCGTCAGTCAGCCGTGGAGGTGGAGCTTCTTTTCCATCCACTAGCTGTCTAAAAAGCCGGGGTTGGCGTCGGGCGTCAGGTTCTTCTGACGTGACTGTGCGCGTAGGTGTGCCTGCGGGGACAGCAGTGTAACAAACTGTGTTGCCAGATTGTGTGAGAGAAATAAGCAACCAGGTCTATGAAAAGAAGCCACTCCACAAATGAGCTACTATACACTTATATTTATACTCTAGGGCCCTCATTTATCAATTGAGTGTAAAATCTGCCACAGATTCGAGTATAGGTTTCGTAGTACACCCACGTCGCCACGGCATTTATAAAGTGATCGCAAACAGCTGATCCTTCCTTAATTTCGTTCCGACGTTAATAAATGTGAAATCTGAAATCTATCTGGCACGCCCTATGAAATCAAGCCTCGCCCTCGTTTTTGCGACATGAACAACTGCAGTACGACCTTGGAAACCAGTTACATGAGTCAAGTCAAGCCTTCCTTGCCTTGCTGACCGCCTCGCCCTCTCATACACACACACACACAGATGCACGCACGCACATGCAACGCCAACTTGCAAGCAACTGTCACTGTGTTAGTTGTATATGCAATTATTAAAATGTTTATTCATTTAATATACAACAAGATTAGTGAACGAAAACCTGAACCTGTGATTATGTGAAGCATTCATTAAATAACATTGCTCACGACGTCATTGGAATGAGATTGGTTAGGACACGCACAGCCCGTGACAAATGCTGTTTTCCTCCGCTCCTGTTCTGTCTGTCTCTGTCACTGACCTGCATGCACGTTTATGACATTACTCACTGTATATTAGATTGTCTCCCTGCGCAGCCTAAAGTTTAGGAAGTGAAGTTGGCACCCTGTGATTTAACATATGACAAAAAAAATAAGAAGCGGTCCCCACTTTGCGCTGCCTCGACACTGTCGGCGCATGTCACATTTATTGGCATTCGAGCGCGTCGGGTTTATCCTTAATTAAAATGACGAGACGTAACGCGAGAAAGACATGGCTGTAGATTGCAGTTGCCGTTGGTTGGTAGACTTGACTATAGCTGCATAGGCTCGGTCCCAGGCTTACTTATCTGCGAAAAGAAAATCTAAAGCTGCAGCACTGCAAATCCCTCTCGATCCAGTCATGGAATTAAGTTAGGGGGGGGGGGGGGGTCGGGGGGGCTACCGGTATGCGCTCTTGCAAAACACTATTTAAATGGCTTAAAGCATTGTTTTTAATTGCGCGATTTTAATAAGCTTGCACACTTGGTAATATCCTACCAATTTCATACGACATGACTTTACAAAATTATTTTTTTTCACATGTAGGCTATTATTAGTTTTATACATTTTAGGAGTGAAAACATATGTTTAGATGCCTGTGACAGCCTCTCAGCTGGTCAAACAATGCTGCTCCGCTGTTCTACGACAGAGGACAAAGCGTACGACAGCTCCCGACCAGACGTGAGTTTTGAACTTTGTCAAGTTAAATTTCAAGCTTTGGCGGAAATGGTAAATGCCGAAAATGTCGGCAATTTCGGCGTGCACCCATATTTTGGCGTACGCACAGTTGATAAATGAGGGCCTAGGACTATACATCTGTAGCTACTTTAGAATATCAGATCTACAAGCTCACAATGCGTCGTTGTGAGCTTGTAGATCTGATATTTTCCTAAATAGTTTTTGTTTTATACAATATATATAAAAATAAAAACCTGGCACAAAACATTCTTCAGATGCGGGTCCTTGTGCACAGATTCATGGGGTTCACATAATCAAATGAAATTAACTTTATTCCTACAAAATCACGACCGTACGTTCACAGTGAATGAGTGGCTGCCGACCGGAAGCGCACTGGTGGCCCAAACTGAACCAAGGTATATGAAATGGAGGTAAGGTCACCAACGTCATTTTCGCTATCACGCAATTCCAGACGGCAGATTCGCCGCACCATGGGAGCCAAAGAGCCAAACTGCACCCGGAAGTTGGGCAGAATGCACTGGAGTCAATGAGAGCTCAGTGACCGGCTCATGAACAAACACTATTTCTGAATGAGATCTTTTGTAAAGTAATCGCTTCTGGCAAATAACAGAAGACATATAACACATTATTGTCTGCTGTGTTGCTTTTCGATGTGTACACTGTGTAATTTTATAGAGGTATCTAAAGAGCAAAAAGTATGTTTCTGAACATGCCAAGTATCGCAAGACTGTCCACCGTTTCCTGTCTGACAGCCAAATCTCGCGATACCCCCGGAACAGAAACGATACCTGCTGCTGTTTAAATCCTCAAATAAAATGATGTACTGTGCACTCTGTGCACATCGAAAAGCAAGTGATTAGAACACAAACTGTGATATGTCTTCTTTTATATGCCTGAACTGATTATATGACACAGGTCTCAATGGTTCATATAATGTTTGTTATGAGCTGGTCAAGCTTGCTCCATTCACTGCTTTGTATTCTTCTAACTTCCGTTGCGAGATTTGGCTCCCATGAAAGTGTCATGGTGCAGCACCAGTGACCATGACACTTCCTTCTCTAAGCTTCCTTGAACTGAAGTGATGAAGTGTTGGCTGCATATAGCCCATTGGAAGTGATGAAACAAATTAAAGCTGATAAATGGGTTCTCTCTCCTGATTTGATTAAATTGGTGTCCCACCTGGAAAATATATTTGACCAAATAGGAGGAAAAAAATGCCAATAAGCCAGAACATTACAGTGCTAGCTTGTAATTCTGGTGACTAGTTTCCATAGTTGCTGACAGTGTTTACAACATAGATGAGATGGTTGTGAGCCAAAGGCCTTATAATAACAACATCAAAAAGATATCAAGAACATTTCCCTATAGAGCACCGAAGTCTGACGTCAATATCGATAGAGGTCGCAAGTCCACAGAGACACTTTGTTTATTTTTGGACCACAATGCTTATATGAGATGATTTTAAGATGACCCCATAGAGAAATTACTTCCGTGAACCAGGGGATGAGTGAGTGACGTCAGGACTTCGGCGCTCTATAGAGATGCTATATCTATGACAGAAGCAGCTATATGACAGACGTTAAGCTGTTTACATTCTAAGCATCTGTTTCTCCCTATGAGAAACAGCCACAGTGTCAAGAGGAAAGTCTCACCTGGTCTGGGGCAGGGCGGTGACCAGCATGGGGAGGTCCTCGGGCCGGCCCTCCGCGATGGTGCGGAGGCGGGTGGCGTGGATGCTGGGAGTGAGGCGGGCCGGCGTGTTGAGGGTGATGGGGGTGCGGAGGATGCGGAGGATGGGGATGCTGTGGGTGGGGTCCTTGCTGGGGATGCTGGGTATGCGGATGCTGCTGTGGCGGCGGTCCGTGGGGGTGCTGCTGCTGTGGGTGCTGCTGCTGTGGGTGTTGCTGCGTTGGGTGCTGCTGCTGTGGGGGCGGTCCGTGGGGGTGCTGCTGTGGGTGCTGCTGCGTTGGGTGCTGCTGCGTTGGGTGCTGCTGCGTTGGGTGTTGCTGCGTTGGGTGCTGCTGTGGTGGATGCTGCTGAGTTGGGTGCTGCTGCGGTGGGTGCTGTTGCGGGTGGGGGTGTTGGGACTGCGGGGGCCGTGGGTGCTGCTGCTGCTGCTGGGGCGGAGGCTGAGGGTGCTGAGGGTGCTGCGGGTGAGGGTACTGCTGCTGGGTCTGCTGCGGGTGCGGGTGCTGAGGGGGAGCCTGGGGGTGTTGCGCATGTGGTGCGTGCGGGTACGGAGCCTGCTGGGCGTGTGGTGGGTGGGGATACTGCGGCTGTGGCTGAGGGTGCGGGGGTTGAGGCTGGGGGTGGTGGGGGCCGTGCGGGTGATAGTTCTCGTCTTCGTAGTTGTCGGCTATCAGCTTCATTCTGCTCTGTGTCTGCGGGATTAAAAGAGGTGCTGTTGATTGCAAAGATGCAGGATAAAGGCAGCGTCGTTCACGATCAGTGGTTCTCCAATATAACCTTGTATACCAGTGGTTCTCAAAGTGGGGTCAGGGACTCCCAGGGGTCCTTGAGGGGGCTTCAGGGTGTCCCTAGCTAAGTTCATATAGATTCTAAATCAGTTTAACTACTTTGGCCAAATACAATTTAATTTAGTCCTGCACACTCTCTTCACTTCACACAGCAGTAGTTTATTAGGCTACATTTCGGTATATTATGACCTTCATCAAGGCAACTTGCCATGAAAATGTTTGAGAAACACTGTTGAATACACAACAGCTGGCAGGTAAATTTAGTTAATTAGTTAATTTAGCTAATTCAATATGGGTGTCTTCTTGCACAGAGTGCAGGACGAACCTGCTGTTTAAGCTGGTGCATCAGTCTGTCTTTTTCTCTCTTGAGGGCCAACACCTCCTCTTGGGACTTCTTCTTATTGGAGCCAGAGAGCTCCAGCAGAGCGATGTTAGCATCCTTCTCACTAATGGCCGCCAGGAGAGCTTGTTGTCTGAGGAGGATACAAGAAACAACATTATGACGACATAATCATTAATTTCGCGGTCAAATTTCGCGGTCAAAAGCAGTGGTGCAGCAAAGTACTCAGACTCAGTACTTGAGTGCTGGATTACAAGTTCTAGAATGGCTGTGGTAAATACAAAGCCATAGATCTCTCCTATAGAGCACCGAAGTCTGACGTAATTTACACATCCTACCTGGTTCACAGATCTTTTCCCCCATTCTGAATTCCAATAGACCTTTTCGTGTGAAATAAGAACTGTGTTCCAAAAATATCAAATTATCCCAGCGGTTTGACTCATGGATATGAAGCATCAACTGACGGCGAGAAAACACCCTTTACGTCTGTGTGTGGGTTTTACAAATATTGAACCAATGAAAAGTATAAAAAAGGGCTTTTGAATAAACCTCCTATCTCCATTGGATCCTCAAACTGTCGGTCCAAACACCCAACTCCAACTTTAGAGATTAGAATGACGAAGTCAGACGGAAAAAAACTTCACATGAATGGTCAAAACCTTTTAACTCCACTTGAGCTGTATTTGGGTAAAGTGTTGATAATATATTAAGGAAGGACACATTCAAGTATTGACAATGTATAAAGTCACCATACCAACTTTGATGAGGCAGTAGCCTATGTTTTTTTGTTTCTTTGTTTTTCAAAGTAAAAAATAATTGTCTTTGAAGTGGAGTGAAAGTATCCCAAAAATACTTAAGAACATTAGTCAAGAA
This sequence comes from Protomyctophum parallelum, assembly GCF_964188405.1. NCBI lineage: Eukaryota > Metazoa > Chordata > Actinopteri > Myctophiformes > Myctophidae > Protomyctophum > Protomyctophum parallelum. The sequence goes on along the minus strand of NC_139703.1, from coordinate 14,921,843 downwards.
AATGCACTTCTGATAGTAGTAGACAGTATTCCTTTCCTAGAAAAAAATACATTAACCGACTATACGACCAGTGATGGAGAGAGAAGTCGGCACAAAAGCAATGGTGTTTTGTCAGATGTCGGCACTAACTTCATTTCCAGGATCTCCTCCAGCTGTTTCCTGCGTTCCTGTCTCATGTTGGTCAGATGTCCATCCCTCTCCTGTAGAGACTGTTGGGTTGATGAGAGCCGCTGCTTGGTCGCATCCAACTCCTGTCTGGTCCTTTCTAGAGTGTTCATTAGCTCTTCCAACTGACACACACACACACACACACACACACACACACACACACACACACACACACACACACACACACACACACACACACACACACACACACACACACACACACACACACACACACACACACACACACACACACACACACACACACACACACACACTCACACACACACACACACACACACACACGTTTTGTTACGTTCAAACCTGACGATATATATTTGTTTCCAGTCACTTCAATCGCTTTACTTTGGTTGCGCAGGTCAGCGTTAAAAATAAGTCCCTTCGCTCGAGTCACGCGCCCATTGGCTGTAGACACAGTAATTTATCTTTGGAAGAGTGGAACAGGCGACCGTTCGCAACGCGCCTGTTTGCGCAGTTTCTCGTCTTTGCATTGACTTTGTATGTAATCGCACCGCTCTAACTATTCAGGTCTGAACGCAAATGTACTTTATGTATGTTAAAGAAAGATTTGTGCAGCCCACAAAAACAACACTTCTCACCATAAGCACTAAGCAGCAACATAATTTGCAAGAGAAACCTGCACCTTTAAATGGTCCACAGTGCCATCTTTACGAGGATCTTGCCCCATGCCTTTCTTGTCTGCTTGGGGTCCAAGTTTAATGTTTGGACCCTTCTTAGGTTGGTCTTTGCCTCCTTGTCTGAAAACCACAAACGAATAGAGCATCACACATCAAAGGAGTCATTTAATTGAATCTGACATCCGCTAGCCTTAATCGGTTAGCAAAAAAGAAAAGAAAAGTGAGAGCTTGGAGACAGTTGTTACCAAAGGTGATTAAATTCAATACTGAATTTGCACATACTGTAAGTAAACAAAAACAAATTATTTAAAAGGACATCTCACGATGTCAACGGGACAAATTCACAACGTTTTAGTCACGGATTAATCATTTACCACAGTTTCTCATTGGTGTGTTAGAGGACCTTGTTGAGATGACTCACATGCCCCACAGTTATGCCTAATTTCCTATGCCGAAAATAGTCGATCTACAAGGTCACAGTGTGCTGCAAATTGGTGTGAGCTTGAACTCGTTGCAACTCATTGTAAGCATGTAGATCAGCTATTTTTTGTGCTATTTATGGTGCAAAATATAAATCAGGCATTAGAATGAGGGTGGCAGTGTGCGTCAGGTGCCAGGTGGCAGTGTGGCGAGGGGGCAGGGAATCATGCCAAGAGGGACGTCACTTACCGGCTGGGAGCTAGACTGCAGGCAGGCAGAGGAAGAGGAGAGGAGGGGGAGACAGGATACAAGAGGAGATAGAGAGTCAAAGACATTAGACGTTCGCAATAAAACGAAACAGGGCCCAGAGAAGACCAAGGTGCACGGTGAAACCCTCAGTGCCAAACAGACCCAAATTGACCCAAAATGGTCCGTTTGGATCTGTTTTTCACACTCTCAGAGTCATTGAGTCACTGAGGATTTTACTGTGATGTGCTCATCCACAAACAATGTGGGCGAGTAGTTCAAAGGCACTAACACACAAAATCCTCAGCGTCAGTTTAACTCTATAAGAGTCAGAGTGTACAAAATAAATTGACCTATATACTGTAAGCGGTCGTCCACTTTTTTTTACACTCCCGGAGTTCAATGAACATGGGACGTTTGCTGTGTGCAACGGCGGCTGCCTCGCAGCCGGACAGAGCTACTACAGGGTGCAGAACTGCAGATAGTACAATGTGCATCTGCCGCCAAGGCCTGGGAGTGGCAGACATGCAGTCGGACAGGGAGAAATCAGCCGTGTGTGGAAAAGAGGAAGAAGTAGGTTGGAGCATCGAGCAAGAGATTAAGGACAGCTATGCAAACAGCAAGACGGTTGTCTGGGTCAGGTGAGTAAAGAGGGTGAGTGCATGGTACAAAGAGGTTCAGTTGCAGACAGACAGCAAGACGGTTGTCTGGGTCAGGTGAGTAAGGACAGGAGGGTGAGTGTGAGTGGTACAGTATAGAGGTTCAGTTTTGTCAGAGAAGAGGACAGCTGATATGATACATCTCAGGCTAACCGGTGGTCTACTACAGCAAGTAGATCAAAGGATTGGCACACTCAACTCACAAAACTTAGATTAATACCAGTTGCAGATCCTTAAACATAACATACGCAATTAACATCCAAGCTTGGAAACATACTGTGAGCGAATGTGTTTCTACCTATACTACAGCACCATGTAAGACCTGCAGCATGACAACTTAATTCATGCAGGCCTACCACACTGTTAGTATGTGGTAGAGCAAGCTAGGCAGAGCAGGATGGACTGGACTGGGGATGTGGAAAGGGTAAGGAAAGGGGAGCAGGGAAGGAGCAGACATTGGAAAACGTCATCAGAGAATAAAGCGATAATTTGGTGATGTAATTGAGAGGGAATTGAGTGGTGAGTGAGGTTAAAAGGAGATTTTATGGGTGAAGACAGGCAGATACAGTAGGTGTCTGGTATATAAGCAGGGGAGATACATGCTGATGACAGGAGAAAGTCTCAGCTCTAATAATGACAGAACCTTCAGCTATATAAAACAGCCAACACACACACACACACACACACACACACACACACACAAAAAAAACACAGAATAAGGTATATAATGTGTGTGCATGTGTGTGTACAATGGAATACATGTATTGAGTGTGTTAAAGGTATATTCAGTGATTTCACTCAAAAAACCTTAGGTTTCGTTTTTGGCTGTGGGACCCAGCCTTTCGTCCAATCAGGATAGAGAGTCAAAAACGAAACCTAATGTTTTTTGACCCCCAGGGGTTAACTGGGGACAGGGAGGAACTCCTTATATGGCCAGCACACTCTATAGTAGGGAGGATTATCACAACAAAACAAAAAAATAAGTGATATTTGAATTAAGTGAAATCACTGAATATACCTTTAAGGTGAAAGGGAAACAGACAGGTTGTAAAATCACACCAATTAAATCAAATAATTTAACCTGACAATGTATTTTGTTTAGTTTTTTTCTCTCTATTTGTGTATTTGTATTGTATATTGTCAATGTTACCTGACTAGTGACTACAGATGTTAATTAGCATTCTATCCAACACAGCAATATGTGAATTATAACTGCAATCTAACTTAACAATCTAACTTTGGTTACCATGGATATTGTGCAATTTGTTTGCCGACATTCTTTTCTATGATGACTATCTAGAATGCTTGGTGTGATTTACAGCCTTGTGTGAAAGCACGATGATGCAACATCAGGCCACAACCACAGGGCAGTGAGGGCACAATAACACTGGCAAGGAGTCAAAGTAATACATTACAGTCACAATATATGCCTAAATAAATGGACATATATTGCCGAATTTAGACTTCATACTTGACAATGATTGTTGCATAGATGATGCAAAACCTTCTGCATCATGTTGTTATATGATGTTATATTAAAAAATTAATATAACATCATCACAAACATCATATGCAATTTATATTCAATTTATATATGCAATTTATAGTTTTCTCATCAATGCAGAGATTGATGTGTGCAGCCATGCAATTTAGAAACAGAAAATAGCCACATGCACAATCACACACATGAGCAAAAAGACACTGAGGGACTACCACTTGCAGCACTAACATAACAGACCCACCTTTGCACATTCCCATACAACTGAAATAACACAAAGGAATGCATAATATTCGCACAGCAATTACATGGATCTTGAGATCTTTCTATCACGTGGATGGGCAAGGAAAGTGATAGTAGACATGCTTCATAGTAGAGAGAGCCCATCACTCTGATATAAAGATCTGTGGATCCGTCAGACAGCAGGCAGACCCATGCACACAGATGAAACCAGAGGCAGGTGCAGCGGTCACAGTCGCAGACGTGGACCACGCAGCCGAGCTTAAGTGCCAGGGCAGAGCACTCACTTTCCCAGGAAATCCCACACCATGCCCCCTATCTGCGGGGGGGCAGCGGTCACAGGGGGGGCGGGGTCAGGGGGGGCTCTGCCACCGGGACGAGGGGCGGGGCGAGGGGCAGGGGGAGGGGGACTGGTGGCAGGGGCACAACAAGGTGTGAGAGAAGGAAGGCACGAGTAGAGACAGAGAGGTGTGAGGGAGAAAGAATGAGAAACAAAAAACAGAGAAAGAAAAGTGAAAAATAGGATTGAGAATCATCAGAAATTAGGGCAGAAGAGGGTGGAGAGGGGGCAATAAGGACAGATAGGTGAGGAATGCAAGATAAATGAAGGAAGAGGACAGAGTAGAGTAGGTAAAGATGGCAAAAGAAGAACAAAATCACTCAGTTATCCAGACACTACAGATAGTTAACATGACACTGAAATGAAAATAATGTCCAGAGACAGGGCAGGGGTAGGGACAATGGGACATTGACAATGTCCACTGGCAGCTAGGGCAGGAATACTATAGGGCAGGAGACGGTGCACATGTGTGAATCAGATGGAATATATTCTAACCAATCTCTACTTCAGTATCTCTCAGGTGTTTTCAATAACTGTTACCCACACTGCAAATCATCCAAACGTTTGGCCAGTTGGCTCTGACGTGGACAAACATTGTGTATGGGTTGTACTGCATGTCCTGGCGTGACCAGACTCATTTCACTCTTGCAGATTGGTCTGGTTTCCATGGGAGGGCACTGTCATCTTTATGGATGTAGTTTATGGATGTAGAGATGGGCAAAATACATTGAAAATGTATTTTGATACAAAATACAAATACTGGGTCAAAAAATGTATCTAAATACAAAATACAAAATACATCTTCCATCCCAGCGAAATACAAATTACAAAATACAAAAAAGTATTTCAAATACTGCCCATCTCGTGGACATTTTCAATTCAACCCAATCAGGACTGATACACTGTAATTATGCTGTGCCCTTACAGAAGTGCTTGAGTTGGATTGATTAGTAAACATTGCTAGTCACCACAACTAATACATTATGACAATATTTACATAAACACCCAGTTTGAAGTTTATCCAAATGCATATCAAATATTATCCATTGAAAGGCTGAATGTATCAACACGTGATGTGACACTGGTGCACACGACGAACATGACAAGCTCAGAGGCAATTAACCAATTAAGCCCTATCAAACCATCAAACAAAATAAATTATGTTCAATGTTTTTCGAAACCTACAGGCTACAGTATAACGGCACACCCAAAACAGGCATGCCAGGTTGGAAGTGGTAAAAGCGTATGAAGCATACAGTAAGAGACTTTCAAGATGACGTGATCCATGAAGGGATCTTTGGAGCTCTAGGATGATAGATGACAACCGTCTGATAACAGTGACAATAATCTACCTTCACATAGTTAACAATTGTTAGCAAAGGCAATCCTTCATCATTTTACTTGTGGATATAACAATAATACAGTACACTGTGAGTGTAGCACTTTTTGAACATACAGTACAACATACTGGAAACAAATCCATAAAATCCTCTTGATATTGTATACATTTGTTACCTTTCCAGCTCGGCAATCTTCTTGTCCTTGTCGTTCTTCTCTGTTTCTACCTCCCTCAGGATGTCCAGGAGTCTCTCGAGCTCCGTCTGGGCCTTGCCAGCTTCATCCTTGTAGTAGGAAACCTCCTTCTCCAGGAGTTTGACCCGGTCCACATACTCCGGGTTCCCCCTCGGCATTGTCTGCTGCTCCCCCTCATGAGCCTTCTGCAACAATGGCACGCACGCGCACACGCACGCACATGCGCACGCGCACGCGCACGCACACGCACACACACACGCACACGCACACGCACACACACACACACACACACACACACACACACACACACACACACACACACACACACACACACACACACACACACACACACAGACAGAGAGAATTATGCTACCAGTAACCAGTAGCCTATCCGACTTGCGTGGCAGATACAGTGAAGCCCTATTTCTACTTTGTCATACGTCCTTGTCACTCCCCCAAAATAACATCATTTTCAGTGAGCGACATGGTCGTATGGCGAAGTAAATGAGCCATAACACAGTTACTGGCACAGGAAGAGACGCATACATTCCAGTCAGCCAGAGAATTTACTAGCTACACTTCCCTTCCTCTCTGAATGAATAAAAGGCTTTTGGACAAGGGCATCATTACTGGTACTGCTTCATTTAGCGCTAACAAAGCTATTACCGCGCTCTGTTTGTCTGCCAGTCACTTGGCACACATGTGTGCAAAATATCTGTGTGTCCACACTGTACATGTATGTATGTATATTGTGTTTGTTTTCTTATACTTGAGTTGATACGTGAGTTTTAAACCGCAGGACATTTTGGGCAATTGAGAACGCTTTTTTAATCTTTTGTGTGTGCATGCGTGTGCATGTATTTGTGTTTGTCAGGTCAAACTACAATATGTTATAATATTCTTTACAATGAGATGTGTGGCAGTAGATGGTTCAAATCATCCTGTTCTCCTGGACTGTCCCATCAGAGCACCACTAGCCACTACGGACTAATCACAATTCTCTTCTATAAATGAACAGTATAATTCAGGGGTGGATGCCCGGAACTGTACAGTATATCACTCTAGAAATGACACCCAACCACACACAATCACAAGGTTGCACAAGAGTCAATACTGAATCAAGGGAAAGAAGTTCACAAAACAGCATAGTGATCAACAACCACTGCTGGGATCTCACCTACATTCACCACATACAGTAAGAACAACAACAATGATGCAGTGCAACAGTGACACTGAGACATGCATCAAGGTAGAACACGTCATGCAAGCCCCACAAAGCTGCACAATCTTTGCAATGGCCAGTCCAAGAACAGAGAGAACAGAAGCAATAGAATCCAAGTCAATCAGTAGGCAGTCACTAAAGTATATACACAATAAAATCCTTAGTGATAATTAAATGCAAATAGAACTAAATGGACCCTATTTGTACTCTCTTCGGATCCTTACCGGTTCCATTGGTTCCATTTGTAAGCTCTTCAGAGCTGAAATAACACTATGGATTTTACTGTGTAATGCCATATTTCAAGCATGAGGAGAGAGGCTGTCATTTGATTGACCGCACAGCGCACAGTATTTTTTCCAAATGAATAGATTTGTTTGATGTTGTCAGTAGACTATGAACAGTCAGTCACACAACATTTGAAGCCTACTAATCAATAAGTCAACGCAAAAGAGAGAAAAGTTGATAACGGACCAAACTCATAGATAAACCATTTGGTTTATATATGAGTTTGGTCAGTTTTCACCTTTTCTCTACACTTTCTAAAAAGTTATCTGTAGTCATGAACGTCTCTTTATCGTAAAAAAACGGTTGAAGTGCACACGGTAGAGTGAAATGCACAGAATTCAGGGCGTAACACAAAGCTCGAGGAATAATAAAACAGTGCCACAGTCCACATGCATCTAAACTCGGTTAGTGAAGGCAGAACTCGTGGAGTCGACTGTGCGTGATCACCCAATAGCACGTTCAAAAGGTTAACAGTGTCCTCATGCTTTCAATATGTGCTTCCGACAGCTCCAGAGAGGGACTTACAGGATTGTTCATCTGACTGAATAGCTGCTCAGCTTGCTACATTACAAAGGGGTGGGGGGAGGGAGGGGGGTGTGATTGAGGGGAGGAGATGAGGAAGCGAGGGGAAGACGCAGGATAGTACGGTTAACAATTTTGGATTTAACCAGAATGAAGAACAAGTGGCACCATCAGGGCAGAGCAGACATGTTACAGTTCATGTTGGACAGCTCAGCACCATTATAGTCTCAGTGCACAAATACAAATGTGGATATAGGGACATGGAGGACGATATATACGTTATGAATTATGGCAGAACATAGACATATTATCTAATGGACTCCGCTCCTCTCATTTATCCGATGATGTGGGTGCAGCCAGTTAGGGAATTCAACTTATTCAAGGATATCAATCATGGTGGGTCGACTCGCTAAAAAACACGGTTAGCAGGAGCAGTGCACGCTTATAAACAACAAGGCAGGTGCGCCGACAGCAGGGCCTTCAGGCTCATGAGGCGCACGCAAGTGAGTCATGAGGCAAGTGAGTACCCATGCAGAGCAACCAATGGCCTTGTGCGTCAACAAGCAGAGTCTGAGTTACACACAGATAGAAAGGGATATAGGAGAAAGGGAGATTATACTATCTTGCATATCGTTGCTGTCGAGTGAAAAACTTGCATGTCATTTTCAATCAATCACATTGCTTGGTCGAATTTCCACGTTGTATGACATTTGTAAGCAAGTAGCAAGTAGGACATTAATCTCAGAAGAAAACATAAAACGTTGAAATATGGTGATACTGTTACAAGGTTTCTCCCTGACAACAACACATTGTACATTAATACTGCCATGAAACATCATGTTTGGTTCATGAATGTCACCATTCAACATAGCTAGCTTAGTTGGGCTTAGCTTAGCTGGACGACCCAATGCGAGCGAATGAGGAAGTGCATTATTCATACAACACTTCCCTGTGACGCAGGATGTAAGGGGTGGTCCCTGGGTGAAACACCTGCTTTTTAGGAAGTCAGCAGCAGCCAGTGGCTAAATACAAATGCTGAGGTAAATGCAGTAGAAGGTAATAATAGGTATGGCATTTAGGTGTTTCTGTGTGCCAAAATGGCCACTGTGAAAATTATCTATTGATGGTCCTTCATGGCATTTAGGTGCAATTTTCAGGGGCTTCTCAAGCAGTTTATTAGCATCATTAGTTGCAACTAATAGTAGCCGAGTCCCTGTTTACTCAGCCATTCCAGACCCATTGAGATGTGCCAGACACATTTTCCCAAACTGAATCAATACCCTAGCCTACATAGAGAAACAAAACGTAACTGTTAGCTCAATCTCATTGTAAATACGATATTCAATAGAAATTCTAAAATGTCAATGCCAGATTTTGATGTTGATATTGATTTATGTTTAAACCTTCCATGCAAAATGGTAGCCACTTAGCCCACTGCAGCTGCAGTGCTGCTCTGCCAAGACTGTCTGATCAACACAGCTGATACTGTATTTATATTGTGATTAATTTGTGTGCTGTCCTGTGTGTGCTGTCCTGCTCATTGCTGGAGAGGCAATTTCAATCAATCACATTGCTTGGTCGGTACTTCCATATTATATGATATTTTACTGTTGAAACCGGGAGCATTGCAAAACGTGTGTGTTGGCGGGGAACGGGATTAAGGATCACACATTCAGTCACTGTTAAACAATAATCAGAAAATGTCCTGCCAGTTATGTATAGTTGAGTGAAGAGTAATTAAACATTCATAAACATTTTATGAATGATGTGTGTTATTGAAATTAATTTGCCCTTGCTAAATGAATCACCAAATTTGCCACAAATTGCAATGTATGGTATAATTACTTGTTCCTGAAATCAGACCTACTGATCACACACTGGTTCAGTGATGATCTGCATCTGATTCATGAATTGGAAACATAGGACCCAAAAGGAAACAAGACCACAAGGACATTATTTGGTGCTATCCTTTTAGAAGTGACTGTACTATGTTGCTGTTTGCTTTTCTGTCTAAAGGTATTCAATCAATCAATCAATGGACAAATGAAAGGAATGACAGGATGTGATCTGCCCTTTGAGATGAACACCTACCTTTTGCAACTGTGTCTCCAACTTACTACACTCCTCTTTTTTTTGCTCGATAGCGATCTCGAGGGACTTGAGTTTTGAGTCCTTCTTGAGCCCAGAGGAAGCCAGGGATGAGGCATGCTCCTTCAGATCGATGAGACTGGACTGCAGGGTAGGCACACAGAAAAGATGCTGACCACCAGAAGCAACCAGGAAAGCAGACAGACAGGTCAGCAACAATCCAGACAGGTCTGGTCTCAAAGCACCAGAGGGCACATCACACAATCAATCAATCAATTTAAAAAAGCAGCGGGGGAAATCCCTTGTTCACAGACGACAAACATAGGCTTATACTGTATGTACTGTAGGCTTATGCATTGCTGTAGACAAGGTAATTAGGCCTACTGCATGAAAGAGGTTCTTTACACACTGTGGTCGATATGACTTCAAATAAATACAGTAGTATGATTTCGAACTTTTGCCTCGATTACATTCTTATGAAAATAGAAGATTTACAAGATCATAACGGCTATAAAAACATGCTTCTTGATTATTCAATTAGCCTACATAAGCAATATTACGATATATTTTAGTTTAATTGCCCAGCATTTACTGTGTACACACCATACAGCACTTACAGCACAGTATGCACATAAAGGACAGAAACACACGCATGCACGCACACAATCTGGTATTCTTTCAGAACACAACTGCCACCCTCACACACCCATAAGAAGAGGGTAATAGTCCCTCTAATCCACACAAGCAAACTGAGTTAGAGCCACTGACAAGTACATGAACACATGCTCTCTCTCTCTCTCTCTCTCTCTCTCTCTCTCTCTCTCTCTCTCTCACTGACCTCTTTCTCTGTTAATTCAAGCTGCAGAGTGTTGACCTTTTCCTTCAGGTCCTTGTTCTCCTTTTTGTAGGACTCTGCCTCTTCAAGGCGTTCTCTGTCCTCTCTTTCTCTTTGGTCCTTCAGACGCTCTATAATTCTCTCCTGTCAAGAATGCACACACAACATTTTTGTAAACTGTAGGTCTATGGGGGAAGATGTAAATAATCCCAATGCATGTTGAATTCATTTTCAATAAAGTGCTCAATCAATCAGTCCTCCTAGTGGGAACAATTCTGCTTCAACCAGAACAATGCTAACAATGCAATGACCGATCAGATGATGATGGTGGGTCATTTGTACGGCCAGACAGTCAGGCTCGATATTTGACTTTGTCTCTGTATTGGCAGCCGATTTGTCCCATTTTACCACTTTCAAGCTGGCATCCTTAATTTGGGCATGGCATTCCACATTCCACATTTTGAAACATTAAAAAAGAAAATCACATCAGTTATTTTTTAATCATTCTGAATATAATAGGGCTTAAGTAATAAAGGTCATGTGTTAATTTTGATCTATCAAACTATAGATTGATCTATCAATTATTTGTGTTTTAATGAATGAATGTACAGTTATGTATTGATTTATTTGTGCTTATATGTTACACATTCTCAAATAGTCCATTTTATTTATAAAGCACCCTTCCAAACAATGTTGCAAGGTGCTGTCAAATCTCACACTTTTTGAAAAACAAATCAGTCAAAACATTGGTTTTGACTGATTTGTTGGTCTGTCGGGCTCTAGTCATGTGTGTGTAGCATGTAGTAACTGGATGGTCTGTCGGGCTCTAGTCATGTGTGTGTAGCATGTAGTAACTGGATGGTCTGTGGGGCTCTAGTCATGTGTGTGTAGCATGTAGTAACTGGATGGTCTGTCGGGCTCTAGTCATGTGTGTGTAGCATGTAGTAACTGGATGGTCTGTGGGGCTCTAGTCATGTGTGTGTAGCATGTAGTAACTGGATGGTCTGTCGGGCTCCAGTCATGTGTGTGTAGCATGTAGTAACTGGATGGTCTGTGGGGCTCTAGTCATGTGTGTGTAGCATGTAGTAACTGGCTCTAGTCATGTGTGTGTAGCATGTAGTAACTGGATGGTCTGTACCTTCTCAGAGAGTGCCTCCTCCAGCGTGGCCAGGGCAGTGTCTGTGTTACTGGAGTCAGTCTGCAGGGACTTGACCCTGTCCTTCAGGTTCCCCAGCTGCTTGTCCTTGTCCCGAAGCTGCTCCTGTAGATTCTCAATCTGACATAGGGTCGGGGGGTGGGTGGGGTTGTCGGGGGGGTCCATGGGGGTGGAGAGACACAGAGCCAGAGGTGATTATTAGCATGGGTTGGACTCAGAGTGGGGTTGTTGAAGAATGATACCCTCTGCTGACGGGTCGGGACGCGTGCCAGGGTTTTACCGCAAAGGAGAGCCAAGCTCTTGCCCTTTCAGAAGGAAATTATATCCAGTGTCGTCGGATTGCCTGATCGGAGGAAGTCCTAATAAAGCTGCACTTGCTGAGAATGATGAGAGTGTGTACACTGCCGACTAAAGACGGCTGATAACTGTCACAGGACATGCAGACAGAATAAGGCACATCATTACTGACTAGGCAGGCTACAGCGATTGCTTTGCTGTGCGACAATATCTGTAGGAGTATAGTCTGAACAACACGGTCAGTGATGAAAGAGTTTTAGAAACGTAGACAGATAATAGAGAGAGGAGTGAATAGAGGCATTGCACAAGCAGAAAAGGAGCAGTACAGTAGAGAAAGCAGGAAAGAAAGGCAGATGGGCATGGACGAGGGAGGTCAGGGTGAGAGAGCGAGAGAGAGGGAGAGCGAGAGTAACACTCAAGAGTGTATTTATAGCACACACACTAGAGCCAGTGAAGCAGAAACATCTCCTTCCTTGTCCGTTCAAGACATTTCCCCCGGAGTGCAGAGAGAGAAACCACTCATTCACACATGTTCTGAGTGTAGTTTACTTAAAAAAAAAAAAGAAAGGCGCTAATATTCTTGCCATTTACTGTACGTTAATTAAAAATAAAAAAATGATAATGGCTCACAGATAGGTAGGATGTAGTTCTTCTTATTTTTGGGTTGGAAAAACTTTGGAAAGAAAGAAAGAAAGTGGAGAAATAACTATGCTTTATCTTTATCGTGTGTGTGTGTGTGCGCATGCAACTCCTCATCTCTCTACTCTCATTCTTTTTTTTTAAGATATTTTTTTTGCGGCTTAGGCTACGCCTTTTATTGATTTTTGAAGGGACAGACAGTAGGCTGACAGGAAACGGGAGAGAGATGGGGGAAGACATGCAGTGAGGGCCGTGTCGGGTCCGGGAGTCGAACCCGCGGCACACTGCGACTGGATTACCAGTCCGGTGCCCAGACCGTTACACTACGGCCTGGGCCCTACTCTCATTCTTGTCTCTCGATTTATAATGTTCTGTTCCGAAATTGCAAAAAGATAGCCGATCTACAAGCTCACAATGCATCACAATGCATTGTGGTTAAAACAACAGTCTGTGAGATCAACGTCCACCAGCTGTTTGTTGTGTCTTTGGTTGACTCCGCTGACCTTTTTCTGCAGGACGTTGATTTTCCTCTCCTTCACTTCCAGCATGTCCTTCATGTCGCGGATCTCCCCGGCCAGAGTGCCCTTCTCCTCTGTCAGGTCCTGCAGCTGCTTGGTCTTTTTGCTCAGGAAGGACTCCTTCTCCTCCAGACGCAGGCGCAGGGCATCCACCTGAAGCGCAGTGGGAGCACACAAACAGGAGCACCTCAGAGGCAGTCACAGTTAAACCTATAGCGGCCATTTTCGGTGAAGATATTTCGTATACCCAGAGCCGGATCTACCGTTGGGCTAGGGTGGGGTGCAGCCCGGGGGCCCAAAAAGTAAGATGAAATTGTAAAGTATTGCAATCCAATTCAAGCGAGATTTATGTTTAGTTATATTTAGTATTATGGTTAAAACGATGCAACCTGCTGTCTTGTGGGGTAGCTGTGGAAAGCCCTAAAGCCCACCATGCACAGTGACTAGTCTCTGTCTGTCTGTCTGTCTGTCAGGAAATAGAGCGGCCACTTGGGAATCGGAAGGTTCATAGTTCGATCCATGGCTCCCCCTGAGTTTACTGTCGAAGTGTCCTAGAGCAACACACTGAACCCCTAACTGTTCCTGATGAGCAGCTGCCATTTAGGGCGCGTTCGTAAATACCTATTTCCGAACGCGTGCACGTGAATTGTTGAATTTAATGCATATTTATTACTAGAATTTCGCGGCCCTGACGGGCCCTACGTTGCAATTCCTTCCGTGAGGATGTCTCTGCGGACTGGAGCCAAAGGGGGAGGAGCTGAGAGCTAGTGTGGCCAATTAGAAGACGGGGTGCGCTGCGCACATGTTTTCATTGGCTTGTGGGCACATCTTCACTGCGCACATGTTTTCATTGGCTTGTGGGCACATCTTTTTCGCACGTGACATCTTTACACTTGTTATAATAGATAAAGAGTAGAAAGGCAATAATATACAAATGCAACATTTACCAATACATTACATACTGTAGGTTTAGGTTCAAGATTAAAACGGTTGTGTTTAGGCATTAGGTTGATGCATGTGTTCAGGCATGGGATTCGTTGTGACCAGAGTCAGAGCGAGGATCTGTTAGGGCAGTTGGCCAATAAGATTGCATGACACCAAACAGATTCTGAGCTTTCAAATTGGTTAACAGCAGCGGTCTGTGTTACCTCTGTTTGCAGGATGGCAGCGCGTTGCTCCTTGGCAGTGAGAGACTCTTTGAGCACCTCTATGTGCTGTTTGCAGTCTGAGTTCTGGTTGTTGAGCGTCTCGAGTTTGGTCTGCAGGGCCAGGAGCTCGGACTCCTTTTTGGAAAGCTCCTGCTTCAGCTGGTCAATCTGCTCAAGACCATGGGACGTTATTTCAGCACATGTTCAAATACTGAATATAATTCTGTGTGTGTGTGTGTGTGTGTGTGTGTGTGTGTGTGTGTGTGTGTGTGTGTGTGTGTGTGTGTGTGTGTGTGTGCCTGTGTGTGCCTGTGTGCATGTGTGTATGTGTGCCTGAATGTGTTACTAAGAACATAATGTACGCGTTTACATGTTACACAGCAGCAGAGGTGCATACTGTACAGTATATTACCTTGTGGTAATACTTCCATAAAGTCAGAACGGATATAATAAAAGGCTTTTGGTTAGAAGGGGTGGTCAGTTAAGTAAATCTTTCCTACTGTTTTCCATCACCATGCGTTCCTCTCATTAAAGATGCATTTAGGAGCGACTCCCCTGCATTCGTCATGTATTATACACCACTTCCATCTATGATTGATGAAAAGAGCTCTAAAAATAGGAGAACAAAACTGCGGCTGGTCCGTGCTTAGCTGTCTAATATCATAAGAGGGACGTAAACATGGTGCATACTTTGCTGCACAGTGGTGTTGCTGACTGAAAATTTGTTTTCCTTATCTGCTTAGAAATCGGTAGCAGCCTCTCAGACTAAAAATCTACATAAATTAGGCTCAAAGCTTCCGGAGACAGCATACACCTTGATGTGGAAACAATTGCTATTGTGTAAGGGACAGGTTGATGACAACATACTGTAACCGATTGAGGCCAGGTAACTGCTTAACCACAAAAAATTATACTTTATCTCATCTACAGCTTGTTTGTTTTTTGTTTTAGTTTTTCGCCTATAATAATATGCCCAACAATGGGATACCCTGGGTTGAAGTAGCTTTGTCGGAACCAGTCGTAGTAAACAGCTTGTTGAAAATGGATTAATTTAATGAGATGGTTAGATGGCCTTTGAATACATTAGCTAATTATATTGTTAAAGGTGTCCTTGTCATTGCTATTGCACTGTACTAGAAAAAAGCAATGCCTCAGTCAGACAGTTGCCAACGAAACACTTTGCTGATGACACTATCAATTTAATGCTAAAGTGAGCGCGTTTCAGCAACGTTGCCAGCTCAATCGGTTCACTTCAGTCCATACAGCAGCGAGCCAATGCAGTTTGTAGGATTACACTGAGCGTTTCATTGATGTAAATAAATGTATATGGTATATGTAAATGTATATCAAGGTATATGTCTGTACTGTACATACAATTCCCCTCATTCTCCATCCGTGTGTATACCTTGGTCTTCATGAACTTGGAGTGGTTCTTGTACACTTCCATTTGCTTGATCTCCTCCTCCCGGTCCTCTGAGTTCAGTAAGCCGTTCGCCTTCAACATCTGGATCTCGTCCTCCAGATCGCGGATGTTGCGCTCCAGAGAGGCGATCTTGGTGTCCTGCACGCAAACATGCAGAAGAGAGACGCCTCACAACTAAGACTGGCATTTCCACAAAGTTGTGTGCAGCAAACAACACAGTGCACTCGGAACATTAGGCAAAAGAGTAGCAGTGAGCAGCTGAAAGTGAAAATGAGAGCCCAGTAGAAAGAGAGAGACAGAGAGAGAGAGAGAGAAAGAGAGAGAGAGAGAGAGAGAGAGAGAGAGGAGGGAGGGAAAGAGAGAGGGAAACGGAGAGATAGAGATGGAGAATGACGTAGCTGAGAGTAACTGCAGTATCTATGGGTGAAATCAGATGAAAATCGCTTGCAGCCACACAGAGGATTAATCACCATTTGAAAATATTGAGCAGACATCCAGCACAGAGACAGAGAGATCAGCCCAACCAGAGGGAAACGTGAGGTGAAGTAAGAGCCGCGTGTTGCTGTAGTTGCTGGCAGATCAATGCCGAAGTTACAGACTGGACTGCGACTGCGAGTGCAGCTTTTTAAATAAATAATACCATGTCTTTAAGATTAGACCATGGTCCATCTCCCTCTCCTGCGGAACATTGAACTAGAACCTCTCTCTCTCTCTCTCTCTCTCTCTCTCTATCTCTCTCTCTCTCTCTCTCCCCCCCACCCCTCCAGATTTTTCTGAACTTCTGAACTTCTGGCTTGCGTCGGTGGCCAGGTATAGCCCACCAGAGAGGAGCATGCCATCGATTAAAAAGAAAACCTTCCTTCCTCACCAAAATGAGCGAAGAAACACCAATATCAATGTTTAGCGCTAAACGTGCAGTTTACCCTAAGTTTCGCAGAAAAAGGACCCATTTCCCAAAGGATCAATTTTCTACACTATCTGAGGACTTTGATGTGCACAACTATCTCCTCTCAGTCTAAGACGTATAGCCTCGTGCCGAGGCAGGTAACAGCTCTGAGAACATTACTGTAACAGACAGGACTTCATACTGTACCTCAGAGGTCAGGGTTTTAATTCCATCCAAATGCTTTCAGTGGTTCATCGACCTAGGTCAGTCAATCTTGTCCTTTATCTCTCTCTTGTCGTCTGTCTGTCTGTCTGTCTGTCTGTCTGTCTGTCTGTCTGTCTGTCTGTCTGTCTGTCTGTCTGTCTGTCTGTCTGTCTCTGTCTCTGTCTCTGTCTCTCTCCCTCTTTCTATCTCTCTGCATACTGCCGTAAACAACCACACCTGTTTCCATGGTAGCAGCAGGCAGGCTGTGTGCTCTGTGGTGTCTCTGGTGGGTGAGTGAGTGAGTGAGTGAGTGAGCGAGGGAGGGAGGGAGAGAGGGATGAAGGGAGGAACGGAAGGATGGAGTGAGAGAGGGAGGGAGGGAGGGAGGTAGGATTACTCCTGCTGCTCTTAGCATCCATACAGCACTGGAGGAGCAAAAGAGAGAGAGTTGCAGGGAGTTCCTTCACAGCAGAGGGGGCGGGCCTTCCCCTAGCTCTGCATGCAAATCCACAGGAGCACAGAAAGGGTCGGGTCACATGACCAACGCTAGGGGATGCTGGGACCTGTTCAGTGCCGATCCAGACCCATGTGAGGAGGCTGTGTGTCAGCTCAGCGGTGATGTCATGATTTATTTTGAGGAAGTGATGTCATTGCTCTGCAGTTACAGGCCGACGTGCACGACAATATTTCTCAGGTTGGTCTGTTTCTCTAATGCAGGAATGGGTTAACTACCACAGACTATATAAGCAATGTTGTGAAGAGCCATATTATTCTTCAGCAATGGCATCAGGAGACTGATATGGAAATATAACCGATAGACTGATATGGAAGTACAGTATGCACGTTAGTGAAAATAGCTGATCTACAAGCTCAATGGAACAGAAATTGAACGTCTTAGTAAACTACATTGGATCCAGCTGACAGTGCCAATATCACATATTGTCACAATATTGCTCTTTACAAAAACATATGTGAATGTCTATGTTTGCATGATTGACTCAATTTGTTATTAACAGTTGTACAAAACGTCATGCATGTGTTTAAATTGAGAATGTCTCCTACCTTCATCTCGATGATGGTTTGCAGGGCCTTGGTTTTACTTGGATCCTGGTGCAACTGATTTCTCCTGTGCAATTCCTTAGAACAAAGACACGTTGTGTTATTATGTGGCAAACAAACACATTTGTCCAATTCTGAACTGAACTGAACACAAAATGCCCTTCAAAGAAAGACGGCAGTAAAACACAGTAGCCTGAAATAAATTGCCCAGCTATTTATAGCAAAATGCCAGCCTTTGTGGCACATAAAACTGTACATTTCATGCTATTGATCTGGGAATTGTTGTAAAATTCATACCACATTGAAGTGGAGTGAATGTTCTGATGAATTGAAAATGGAGGACCCTTATGTAAACAAGTCTTTTCTGGTTTTATCCTCTCAGTAGATTTTGTATTGACCTGTAGATTCAATGTACCAATTCTACAAACTGTACAAAAATTCAATCAATCAAATAAATTCTACAACATACATGTCATTGCAATACTGTGAAGCACAGTGCTGCCCTCTAGTGATGAAAAGACAAGTAACACCCTGATCCATTCAGACTGTTCTCACCAGGTCTTACCACTAAAGCAGCTACAAGTTAAACACAAAGCAAATTCCCTTTCAAATTTAACTCAGTTATCCACTTAAGACCTATTTTATTCTCAGAGGTAAGATGGTGTCATGCAGCAAAACACCGTGACAGACCTAGATCTGCAAATTTAGCTTTTTCTGTTTTCTTATGTGTCAAAAATACAGAGGATTTTGCAGTGTACATGTTTCATTGTCCTTATAGCTGGTGTCATACAGCCGTGGTTCTCAACCTTTTCAGGCCGGGACCGACCAAAATAATCACATTTAGACTGGGGACGGTACTTGTATCGAACCTGACAAGCACTTGGAATTGTAGGAGTTGAGGCATTACATTTTGTTTGACTAGGTTCTACAGATAAATACTTGTCTATATTCACTTTCTTATATTATTTGACAATTTGGCCAATGTTTCAATTATAATAGTAGTTTTGATGCAGTAATGCTCTTTTTTCTTTTCTTTTCTTTTTAGGTATTAAAAAGGTCTTAAAATTGTCACTTCACTGTCATTTGGGGAACAACCCAAAAATGATACGGGGTCCCGACGCCAAAAGGTTGAAAACCGCGGTCGTACAGTATACAGCACTCATCTATACCTCTCTGAGGTGAATGTTCTCCTTCTCCTTTTGGTCCAGAATGACCTCCAGGTGTCCCAGCTGGTTCTCGGCCTCTGCGATGCGCCTGGCCCGCTCCTGCTCCTCCTCCTCTGAGGCGCGGCCCATGCCCGGCGGCAGCCCTTTGCTCTGCAGCATCTCCAGCAGCTTCTTGATGGACTCGTCGCGGGCGCCCAGCGTCTGCTTCTGGGTCTCGATCCGCAGCTCCATCTCCTCCAGGGTCTTCCGCAGCAGGAAGAGCTCCTTGGCCTGCCGGTCGTGCTCGGCCTGCAGCCGGCGGAAGTTGTCCTCGGTCAGCTCGATGGTGGCGAAGTGCTCGGCTCCGGAGCGGCCGCTGCCCTCCTGCTGCAGCAGGTGGTTCAGGTCTCGCTGCGTGCGCAGCTCGTCCTGCAGAGCCTGGATGGTCAGCTGGAGATGCTGTGTGGGAATCACCCGTAGGTAGGGCTTGTCACCATCATGACATCATGACGCTACGATTCATTGTAATAATTGCAATTTCTTTGCAGGGGATGGCACTTTGGAACATATAATAATTAATACATAAAAAAGACATTCCTTTTTGTCTTTTAGACTTTGTAAAGAAGAATTACACAGAGCAGATATGACAAATTACGTAAATATATATACAGTAAAGACATTATTTAAACATGTTACACTTTCAACATTTTTCAAAAATGGCGGGATTTGTTCATCCTCAAGCTCACAACACGTCGTATTGACGTGTTGTGAGCTTGTGCGCACACATACACATTACACAGCCAGGAATGCACTTACACCCACGCACATATGCACAAACAAGCTCACAAAAAACACACCAGGAATTCTCAAAAATGAATGCAATACTTTGAAGACAATACTCAATGCAGGTTTTTTCAAGTAGCACGCCTCTTAGTGGTAATAACACACAAACCCACGGAATAATGAAAGACAAGGTTCTGTGAAAAATGTAGATAAGAAAGGACTCCAAATTTGTCACACAGGACACAGGACTTACCTTTGTATGAATGCCATGAAAATGTAATGAATTCATTTGACCAAAGATGACATACTGTAGTTCTTCCAGGGAAAGATTTTAGGACAAATTAATAGTATAGCAGTATTAATTTCACTCCATACATAGAACTATTTCTCAGAGCTCTAATAATTTGAAATGTCTTTTTCAATTTTGTTTAGACAGTGGAGATACATTAAAGCTCTGAACTAAATCATAGCTGTCCGAGAGACTAACACAGCAGTGTGCTGTGAAAAATCGTGCAGATTGGATTTCATAAGGGTTCTTGCCTTGCTAATCAAAGCATACCTCCAGGACCACACCATCCCTTCATCTCCCCTATGAAGATGATGATGAGGTTCTGGAATCTGGATGAATATCTACCTGCCTGAGCTAAGGCTGGATAAAGATGTCATGTTTCAAACTACATTTGGGGTAAAAAGAAAAAAAAATAAGCTAACTTGCACAACGTTTGCACAAATATTTCAGGGACATGGTTATATGATATAAATATGATATATATATGATGTATAAATAAGACTGTTAAGTTGCAGTTGTGTACATGAACAGTCATTGGAGGACTTAAAATGTTGGAGATAATCCAACAATAAGAGCTGTGAAATAGGTGTACACATATTTGTGGGCGCTTGTTTTTACTTGTATCAGTTTAGCTTTTTGTTTTTCAAATGATCACGTGTTTTAATCCTCACACACTTTAAAGCAGCACTATGTAGTTTTCCTCTCCTACCCTGGATTTGAAGTGCTGCCATTTTTACAATTGAGCTAATAGAGCCTGCCTGCTTGCTGAGGGGATGAATCGAATCTTGACCATCAGGTCAGGATTTGTGTTTTAATTGAGTATGCACATCCATAGCATATAAATGTTAATAAACAGAAAATATTTTTTCAGGTCGGGATACCAATTTTAACCAATCAGAAGAGAGAAGTCATATTGTAAAGGATACAGAATAAAGGCGTGAAATCGGAAGTGATGAGCAGCCAAAATTGCAACTGGAACACTATAGAATTGAAGCTGATAAATGGGTTTAGATTTTCTGTTTATTAAAGAGCTGGAGAGACTGGGAGACTTCTGTTACTGAACAATCACCTATTATTATATTATATAGCAATGATTAATATAGAGCTTTCACTGTTTCACATAAAATGTGTAGTTTTAACAAAAACATCACTATATATGTGTAACTTAATATTATGTGTGCCAGTGTTCACGTTTGGTTTTGAGCAATAATCATCAGGTCCCAGTATGATAGTATCCATTAAGTATTAAGACTTCATTCTTGACTGGAACGTCTGTCTGGCAGTGGAGTTTGAAAGAAAACATTATGCAGCTTAAACCATAGAAAATGGGCCACAGGGTTCACACTCAGCAGGATAAAGTCGACAAAGGTTTCAGTTTCAGATTCTAATGCTGAAATAGTGAAATTGAATCCAGTTTCCTGGGTGTATAGGGTTGTAGAATGTGAAACATTATAGGTAGAGATAGTGCAGTAGGCATGTTTGGAGTGAAATGTATATATTTTTAAGGGGGTGGGAGGGGAGGGGTGGTGGGGGATTGGGGAGTAGGAAGGCTCACAAGACAAGGGAAAAGGCTCAAAATGTGTGTGTGTGTGTGTGTGTGTGTGTGTGTGTGTGTGTGTGTGTGTGTGTGTGTGTGTGTGTGTGTGTGTGTGTGTGTGTGTGTGTGTGTGTGTGTGTGTGTGTGTGTGGTTCAAAGGGATTGACAGGCCTCCGTTAAACACTCGTCACACAACAGGTGACTCTATGTTGTGCATACAACATCGGTTGCAAACATAAGGACAAACCTTGGTTCTCCTGGCATCCAGCAGCTGCAGAGCATGAACAGGACGAACAGAAACAAAACAAGAATGGTAAAACACAGCGTCAGAGAGCATGATGCAACACACAATGTGATGGTTAACACAAATGAGTGAGAGGCAGCCGGCTGCTCCCTCTGTCCAAGCTGTACTCCTTATCTGTCCACCATCCTCCAGGTCCTCAGTCCGCGTACTGTACATCGTACCGTACGTACAGTACGCCACACTATAGATTATACCACTGTTTATCAACGTGCGGTCCAGGGACCACTAGGGGGTGCAAATAGATACCGTACGGGTCTGTAACTATGAGTATGAGAGTGTACAAATGGAAACGAATGGACACATGTATACAGGTCCATTTCGTTACTTTCTACAGATCAGATCAGATT